>NW_027509999.1:0-65356 GCF_051311805.1 Agelaius phoeniceus
TAGCTAGGCTCCCACTTTCTGCCAGGGTGAGTGGCTGCCAAGGGAGGCCATTTGCCATGGGAAAAAGAAGTCCTTTCCCCAGGGTCTGGGTGTCAGATGAAAGGTGGCCTTTGGGGTTCTGAGGACTTGTAGGGTAGTACTTACTGGCTAGAGTAGAGGAAATGGATTCTATTTGAATATCCTGTCCCCACAGGTCCTGGTTGTCCTTGATGGGCTGCAGCTGTGAGCATTGAAGAGAACTGGGATAAAAGGGGGCGGCGTAGCCATTCAGGGAGAGCCTTGAAGGAGCCCTGAACTGGGAAAGAACAGCATGCAGAAGAAAGCGTCTGTGCTGTGAAGATCTGCAGCCATAAGAACACACCGAGGAGGTATGGACTTTAGCAATCTGAGAACAGCATGATGGGACTCTAGAGAAATAGAACAACAACAAGTGGTAGCTTTAGATTTGGAGCAATCCAGCAAAGCTTGCAAATTTCTTGCTGGGCACCACCCTCTTGGTCAGGGCGAGTGGCCAGAAATGGAGGCCATTTTCCATGGGGAAAACGAAGTCATTGGCCCAGGCTCTGGGTGTCAGATGACTGGTGGCATCTGGGGCTGTAAGGACTTGCAGGGTCCTAGTTGCTGGCAGCTTTCGTTCTGGAAGGATCCAGCAGAGTTTGTAGATTCCTGGCTTGGCACTGCCCTGCCTGCCAGGCCAAGTGGCCACAAATGAAGGCCATTTTCCATGGGAAAAACGAAGTCCTTTCCCCAGGGTCTCAGTAATATGTTCAAGGTGGCGTTTGAGGCTCTAAGTACTTCCAGGGCCCTAGTTGCTGGCAGCTTTTCTTTTGGAAAAATCCAGCAACGATTGCATCATTCTAGCTAGGCTCCCACTTTCTGCCAGGGTGAGTGGCTGCCAAGGGAGGCCATTTGCCATGGGAAAAAGAAGTCCTTTCCCCAGGGTCTGGGTGTCAGATGAAAGGTGGCCTTTGGGGTTCTGAGGACTTGTAGGGTAGTACTTACTGGCTAGAGTAGAGGAAATGGATTCTATTTGAATATCTGTCCCACAGGTCCTGGTTGTCCTTGATGGGCTGCAGCTGTGAGCATTGAAGAGAACTGGGATAAAAGGGGGCGGCTTAGCCATTCAGGGAGAGCCTTGAAGGAGCCCTGAACTGGGAAAGAACAGCATGCAGAAGAAAGCGTCTGTGCTGTGAAGATCTGCAGCCATAAGAACACACCGAGGAGGTATGGACTTTAGCAATCTGAGAACAGCATGATGGGACTCTAGAGAAATAGAACAACAACAAGTGGTAGCTTTAGATTTGGAGCAATCCAGCAAAGCTTGCAAATTTCTTGCTGGGCACCACCCTCTTGGTCAGGGCGAGTGGCCAGAAATGGAGGCCATTTTCCATGGGGAAAACGAAGTCATTGGCCCAGGCTCTGGGTGTCAGATGACTGGTGGCATCTGGGGCTGTAAGGACTTGCAGGGTCCTAGTTGCTGGCAGCTTTCGTTCTGGAAGGATCCAGCAGAGTTTGTAGATTCCTGGCTTGGCACTGCCCTGCCTGCCAGGCAGAGTGGCCACAAATGAAGGCCATTTTCCATGGGAAAAACGAAGTCCTTTCCCCAGGGTCTCAGGAATATGTTCAAGGTGGCGTTTGAGGCTCTAAGTACTTCCAGGGCCCTAGTTGCTGGCAGCTTTTCTTTTGGAAAAATCCAGCAACGATTGCATCATTCTAGCTAGGCTCCCACTTTCTGCCAGGGTGAGTGGCTGCCAAGGGAGGCCATTTGCCATGGGAAAAAGAAGTCCTTTCCCCAGGGTCTGGGTGTCAGATGAAAGGTGGCCTTTGGGGTTCTGAGGACTTGTAGGGTAGTACTTACTGGCTAGAGTAGAGGAAATGGATTCTATTTGAATATCTGTCCCACAGGTCCTGGTTGTCCTTGATGGGCTGCAGCTGTGAGCATTGAAGAGAACTGGGATAAAAGGGGGGCGGCGTAGCCATTCAGGGAGAGCCTTGAAGGAGCCCTGAACTGGGAAAGAACAGCATGCAGAAGAAAGCGTCTGTGCTGTGAAGATCTGCAGCCATAAGAACACACCGAGGAGGTATGGACTTTAGCAATCTGAGAACAGCATGATGGGGACTCTAGAGAAATAGAACAACAACAAGTGGTAGCTTTAGATTTGGAGCAATCCAGCAAAGCTTGCAAATTTCTTGCTGGGCACCACCCTCTTGGTCAGGGCGAGTGGCCAGAAATGGAGGCCATTTTCCATGGGGAAAACGAAGTCATTGGCCCAGGCTCTGGGTGTCAGATGACTGGTGGCATCTGGGGCTCTAAGGACTTGCAGGGTCCTAGTTGCTGGCAGCTTTCGTTCTGGAAGGATCCAGCAGAGTTTGTAGATTCCTGGCTTGGCACTTGCCCTGCCTGCCAGGCCAAGTGGCCACAAATGAAGGCCATTTCCCATGGGAAAAACGAAGTCCTTTCCCCAGGGTCTCAGGAATATGTTCAAGGTGGCGTTTGAGGCTCTAAGTACTTGCCAGGGCCCTAGTTGCTGCCAGCTTTTCTTTTGGAAAAATCCAGCACGATTGCATCATTCTAGCTAGGCTCCCACTTTCTGCCAGGGTGAGTGGCTGCCAAGGGAGGCCATTTGCCATGGGAAAAAGAAGTCCTTTCCCCAGGGTCTGGGTGTCAGATGAAAGGTGGCCTTTGGGGTTCTGAGGACTTGTAGGGTAGTACTTACTGGCTAGAGTAGAGGAAATGGATTCTATTTGAATATCTGTCCCACAGGTCCTGGTTGTCCTTGATGGGCTGCAGCTGTGAGCATTGAAGAGAACTGGGATAAAAGGGGGCGGCGTAGCCATTCAGGGAGAGCCTTGAAGGAGCCCTGAACTGGGAAAGAACAGCATGCAGAAGAAAGCGTCTGTGCTGTGAAGATCTGCAGCCATAAGAACACACCGAGGAGGTATGGACTTTAGCAATCTGAGAACAGCATGATGGGACTCTAGAGAAATAGAGAAACAACAAGTGGTAGCTTTAGATTTGGAGCAATCCAGCAAAGCTTGCAAATTTCTTGCTGGGCACCACCCTCTTGGTCAGGGTGAGAGGCCAGAAATGGAGGCCATTTTCCATGGGGAAAAACGAAGTCATTGGCCCAGGCTCTGGGTGTCAGATGAAAGGTGGCGTCTGGGGCTCTAAGGACTTGCAGGGTCCTAGTTGCTGGCAGCTTTCGTTCTGGAAGGATCCAGCAGAGTTTGTAGATTCCTGGCTTGGCACTGCCCTGCCTGCCAGGCCAAGTGGCCACAAATGAAGGCCATTTCCCATGGGAAAAACGAAGTCCTTTCCCCAGGGTCTCAGTAATATGTTCAAGGTGGCGTTTGAGGCTCTAAGTACTTCCAGGGCCCTAGTTGCTGGCAGCTTTTCTTTTGGAAAAATCCAGCAACGATTGCATCATTCTAGCTAGGCTCCCACTTTCTGCCAGGGTGAGTGGCTGCCAAGGGAGGCCATTTGCCATGGGAAAAAGAAGTCCTTTCCCCAGGGTCTGGGTGTCAGATGAAAGGTGGCCTTTGGGGTTCTGAGGACTTGTAGGGGTAGTACTTACTGGCTAGAGTAGAGGAAATGGATTCTATTTGAATATCTGTCTAGAGGCTTTGCCCACAGGTCCTGGTTGTCCTTGATGGGCTGCAGCTGTGAGCATTGAAGAGAACTGGGATAAAAGGGGGCGGCTTAGCCATTCAGGGAGAGCCTTGAAGGAGCCCTGAACTGGGAAAGAACAGCATGCAGAAGAAAGCGTCTGTGCTGTGAAGATCTGCAGCCATAAGAACACACCGAGGAGGTATGGACTTTAGCAATCTGAGAACAGCATGATGGGACTCTAGAGAAATAGAACAACAACAAGTGGCAGCTTTCGATTTGGAGCAATCCAGCAAAGCTTGCAAATTTCTTGCTGGGCCACCACCCTCTTGGTCAGGGCGAGTGGCCAGAAATGGAGGCCATTTTCCATGGGGAAAACGAAGTCATTGGCCCAGGCTCTGGGTGTCAGATGACTGGTGGCATCTGGGGCTGTAAGGACTTGCAGGGTCCTAGTTGCTGGCAGCTTTCGTTCTGGAAGGATCCAGCACAGTTTGTAGATTCCTGGCTTGGCACTGCCCTGCCTGCCAGGCAGAGTGGCCAGAAATGAAGGCCATTTTCCATGGGAAAAACGAAGTCCTTTCCCCAGGGTCTCAGGAATATGTTCAAGGTGGCGTTTGAGGCTCTAAGTACTTCCAGGGCCCTAGTTGCTGGCAGCTTTTCTTTTGGAAAAATCCAGCAACGATTGCATCATTCTAGCTAGGCTCCCACTTTCTGCCAGGGTGAGTGGCTGCCAAGGGAGGCCATTTGCCATGGGAAAAAGAAGTCCTTTCCCCAGGGTCTGGGTGTCAGATGAAAGGTGGCCTTTGGGGTTCTGAGGACTTGTAGGGTAGTACTTACTGGCTAGAGTAGAGGAAATGGATTCTATTTGAATATCTGTCCCACAGGTCCTGGTTGTCCTTGATGGGCTGCAGCTGTGAGCATTGAAGAGAACTGGGATAAAAGGGGGCGGCTTAGCCATTCAGGGAGAGCCTTGAAGGAGCCCTGAACTGGGAAAGAACAGCATGCAGAAGAAAGCGTCTGTGCTGTGAAGATCTGCAGCCATAAGAACACACCGAGGAGGTATGGACTTTAGCAATCTGAGAACAGCATGATGGACTCTAGAGAAATAGAACAACAACAAGTGGTAGCTTTAGATTTGGAGCAATCCAGCAAAGCTTGCAAATTTCTTGCTGGGCACCACCCTCTTGGTCAGGGCGAGTGGCCAGAAATGGAGGCCATTTTCCATGGGGAAAACGAAGTCATTGGCCCAGGCTCTGGGGTGTCAGATGACTGGTGGCATCTGGGGCTCTAAGGACTTGCAGGGTCCTAGTTGCTGGCAGCTTTCGTTCTGGAAGGATCCAGCAGAGTTTGTAGATTCCTGGCTTGGCACTGCCCTGCCTGCCAGGCAGAGTGGCCACAAATGAAGGCCATTTTCCATGGGAAAAACGAAGTCCTTTCCCCAGGGTCTCAGGAATATGTTCAAGGTGGCGTTTGAGGCTCTAAGTACTTCCAGGGCCCTAGTTGCTGGCAGCTTTTCTTTTGGAAAAATCCAGCAACGATTGCATCATTCTAGCTAGGCTCCCACTTTCTGCCAGGGTGAGTGGCTGCCAAGGGAGGCCATTTGCCATGGGAAAAAAGAAGTCCTTTCCCCAGGGTCTGGGTGTCAGATGAAAGGTGGCCTTTGGGGTTCTGAGGACTTGTAGGGTAGTACTTACTGGCTAGAGTAGAGGAAATGGATTCTATTTGAATATCTGTCCCACAGGTCCTGGTTGTCCTTGATGGGCTGCAGCTGTGAGCATTGAAGAGAACTGGGATAAAAGGGGGCGGCGTAGCCATTCAGGGAGAGCCTTGAAGGAGCCCTGAACTGGGAAAGAACAGCATGCAGAAGAAAGCGTCTGTGCTGTGAAGATCTGCAGCCATAAGAACACACCGAGGAGGTATGGACTTTAGCAATCTGAGAACAGCATGATGGGACTCTAGAGAAATAGAACAACAACAAGTGGTAGCTTTAGATTTGGAGCAATCCAGCAAAGCTTGCAAATTTCTTGCTGGGCACCACCCTCTTGGTCAGGGCGAGTGGCCAGAAATGGAGGCCATTTTCCATGGGGAAAACGAAGTCATTGGCCCCAGGCTCTGGGTGTCAGATGACTGGTGGCATCTGGGGCTCTAAGGACTTGCAGGGTCCTAGTTGCTGGCAGCTTTCGTTCTGGAAGGATCCAGCAGAGTTTGTAGATTCCTGGCTTGGCACTGCCCTGCCTGCCAGGCCAAGTGGCCACAAATGAAGGCCATTTCCCATGGGAAAAACGAAGTCCTTTCCCCAGGGTCTCAGTAATATGTTCAAGGTGGCGTTTGAGGCTCTAAGTACTTCCAGGGCCCTAGTTGCTGCCAGCTTTTCTTTTGGAAAAATCCAGCAACGATTGCATCATTCTAGCTAGGCTCCCACTTTCTGCCAGGGTGAGTGGCTGCCAAGGGAGGCCATTTGCCATGGGAAAAAGAAGTCCTTTCCCCAGGGTCTGGGTGTCAGATGAAAGGTGGCTTTGGGGTTCTGAGGACTTGTAGGGTAGTACTTACTGGCTAGAAGTAGAGGAAATGGATTCTATTTGAATATCTGTCTAGAGGCTTTGCCCCACAGGTCCTGGTTGTCCTTGATGGGCTGCAGCTGTGAGCATTGAAGAGAACTGGGATAAAAGGGGGCGGCGTAGCCATTCAGGGAGAGCCTTGAAGGAGCCCTGAACTGGGAAAGAACAGCATGCAGAAGAAAGCGTCTGTGCTGTGAAGATCTGCAGCCATAAGAACACACCGAGGAGGTATGGACTTTAGCAATCTGAGAACAGCATGATGGGACTTCTAGAGAAATAGAACAACAACAAGTGGCAGCTTTCGATTTGGAGCAATCCAGCAAAGCTTGCAAATTTCTTGCTGGGCACCACCCTCTTGGTCAGGGCGAGTGGCCAGAAATGGAGGCCATTTTCCATGGGGAAAACGAAGTCATTGGCCCAGGCTCTGGGTGTCAGATGACTGGTGGCATCTGGGGCTCTAAGGACTTGCAGGGTCCTAGTTGCTGGCAGCTTTCGTTCTGGAAGGATCCAGCAGAGTTTGTAGATTCCTGGCTTGGCACTGCCCTGCCTGCCAGGCCAAGTGGCCACAAATGAAGGCCATTTTCCATGGGAAAAACGAAGTCCTTTCCCCAGGGTCTCAGGAATATGTTCAAGGTGGCGTTTGAGGCTCTAAGTACTTCCAGGGCCCTAGTTGCTGGCAGCTTTTCTTTTGGAAAAATCCAGCAACGATTGCATCATTCTAGCTAGGCTCCCACTTTCTGCCAGGGTGAGTGGCTGCCAAGGGAGGCCATTTGCCATGGAAAAAGAAGTCCTTTCCCCAGGGTCTGGGTGTCAGATGAAAGGTGGCCTTTGGGGTTCTGAGGACTTGTAGGGTAGTACTTACTGGCTAGAGTAGAGGAAATGGATTCTATTTGAATATCTGTCCCACAGGTCCTGGTTGTCCTTGATGGGCTGCAGCTGTGAGCATTGAAGAGAACTGGGATAAAAGGGGGCGGCATAGCCATTCAGGGAGAGCCTTGAAGGAGCCCTGAACTGGGAAAGAACAGCATGCAGAAGAAAGCGTCTGTGCTGTGAAGATCTGCAGCCATAAGAACACAACCGAGGAGTATGGACTTTAGCAATCTGAGAACAGCATGATGGGACTCTAGAGAAATAGAACAACAACAAGTGGCAGCTTTCGATTTGGAGCAATCCAGCAAAGCTTGCAAATTTCTTGCTGGGCACCACCCTCTTGGTCAGGGCGAGTGGCCAGAAATGGAGGCCATTTTCCATGGGGGAAAACGAAGTCATTGGCCCAGGGCTCTGGGTGTCAGATGACTGGTGGCATCTGGGGCTCTAAGGACTTGCAGGGTCCTAGTTGCTGGCAGCTTTCGTTCTGGAAGGATCCAGCAGAGTTTGTAGATTCTGGCTTGGCACTGGCCCTGCCTGCCAGGCCAAGTGGCCACAAATGAAGGCCATTTCCATGGGAAAAACGAAGTCCTTTCCCCAGGGTCTCAGTAATATGTTCAAGGTGGCGTTTGAGGCTCTAAGTACTTTCCAGGGCCCTAGTTGCTGCCAGCTTTTCTTTGGAAAAATCCAGCAAACGATTGCATCATTCTAGCTAGGCTCCCACTTTCTGCCAGGGTGAGTGGCTGCCAAGGGAGGCCATTTGCCATGGGAAAAAGAAGTCCTTTCCCGCAGGGTCTGGGTGTCAGATGAAAGGTGGCCTTTGGGGTTCTGAGGACTTGTAGGGTAGTACTTACTGGCTAGAGTAGAGGAAATGGATTCTATTTGAATATCTGTCCCCACAGGTCCTGGTTGTCCTTGATGGGCTGCAGCTGTGAGCATTGAAGAGAACTGGGATAAAAGGGGGCGGCGTAGCCATTCAGGGAGAGCCTTGAAGGGAGCCCTGAACTGGAAAGAACAGCATGCAGAAGAAAGCGTCTGTGCTGTGAAGATCTGCAGCCATAAGAACACACCGAGGAGGTATGGACTTTAGCAATCTGAGAACAGCATGATGGGACTCTAGAGAAATAGAACAACAACAAGTGGTAGCTTTAGATTTGGAGCAATCCAGCAAAGCTTGCAAATTTCTTGCTGGGCACCACCCTCTTGGTCAGGGCGAGTGGCCAGAAATGGAGGCCATTTTCCATGGGGAAAACGAAGTCATTGGCCCAGGCTCTGGGTGTCAGATGACTGGTGGCATCTGGGGCTGTAAGGACTTGCAGGGTCCTAGTTGCTGGCAGCTTTCGTTCTGGAAGGATCCAGCAGAGTTTGTAGATTCCTGGCTTGGCACTGCCCTGCCTGCCAGGCCAAGTGGCCACAAATGAAGGCCATTTTCCATGGGAAAAACGAAGTCCTTTCCCCAGGGTCTCAGGAATATGTTCAAGGTGGCGTTTGAGGCTCTAAGTACTTCCAGGGCCCTAGTTGCTGGCAGCTTTTCTTTTGGAAAAAATCCAGCAACGATTGCATCATTCTAGCTAGGCTCCCACTTTCTGCCAGGGTGAGTGGCTGCCAAGGGAGGCCATTTGCCATGGAAAAAGAAGTCCTTTCCCCAGGGTCTGGGTGTCAGATGAAAGGTGGCCTTTGGGGTTCTGAGGACTTGTAGGGTAGTACTTACTGGCTAGAGTAGAGGAAATGGATTCTATTTGAATATCTGTCCCACAGGTCCTGGTTGTCCTTGATGGGCTGCAGCTGTGAGCATTGAAGAGAACTGGGATAAAAGGGGGCGGCGTAGCCATTCAGGGAGAGCCTTGAAGGAGCCCTGAACTGGGAAAGAACAGCATGCAGAAGAAAGCGTCTGTGCTGTGAAGATCTGCAGCCATAAGAACACACCGAGGAGGTATGGACTTTAGCAATCTGAGAACAGCATGATGGGACTCTAGAGAAATAGAACAACAACAAGTGGCAGCTTTCGATTGGAGCAATCCAGCAAAGCTTGCAAATTTCTTGCTGGGCACCACCCTCTTGGTCAGGGCGAGTGGCAGAAATGGAGGCCATTTTTCCATGGGGAAAACGAAGTCATTGGCCCAGGCTCTGGGTGTCAGATGACTGGTGGCATCTGGGGCTCTAAGGACTTGCAGGGTCCTAAGTTGCTGGCAGCTTTCGTTCTGGAAGGATCCAGCAGAGTTTGTAGATTCCTGGCTTGGCACTGCCCTGCCTGCCAGGCCAAGTGGCCACAAATGAAGGCCATTTTCCATGGGAAAAACGAAGTCCTTTCCCCAGGGTCTCAGTAATATGTTCAAGGTGGCGTTTGAGGCTCTAAGTACTTCCAGGGCCCTAGTTGCTGCCAGCTTTTCTTTTGGAAAAATCCAGCAACGATTGCATCATTCTAGCTAGGCTCCCACTTTCTGCCAGGGTGAGTGGCTGCCAAGGGAGGCCATTTGCCATGGGAAAAAGAAGTCCTTTCCCCAGGGTCTGGGTGTCAGATGAAAGGTGGCCTTTGGGGTTCTGAGGACTTGTAGGGTAGTACTTACTGGCTAGAGTAGAGGAAATGGATTCTATTTGAATATCTGTCCCCACAGGGTCCTGGTTGTCCTTGATGGGCTGCAGCTGTGAGCATTGAAGAGAACTGGGATAAAAGGGGGCGGCGTAGCCATTCAGGAGAGCCTTGAAGGAGCCCTGAACTGGAAAGAACAGCATGCAGAAGAAAGCGTCTGTGCTGTGAAGATCTGCAGCCATAAGAACACACCGAGGAGGTATGGACTTTAGCAATCTGAGAACAGCATGATGGGACTCTAGAGAAATAGAACAACAACAAGTGGTAGCTTAGATTTGGAGCAATCCCAGCAAAGCTTGCAAATTTCTTGCTGGGCACCACCCTCTTGGTCAGGTGAGAGGCCAGAAATGGAGGCCATTTTCCATGGGGAAAACGAAGTCATTGGCCCAGGCTCTGGGTGTCAGATGAAAGGTGGCGTCTGGGGCTCTAAGGACTTGCAGGGTCCTAGTTGCTGGCAGCTTTCGTTCTGGAAGGATCCAGCATAGTTTGTAGATTCCTGGCTTGGCACTGCCCTGCCTGCCAGGCAAGTGGCCACAAATGAAGGCCATTTCCCATGGGAAAAACGAAGTCCTTTCCCCAGGGTCTCAGGAATATGTTCAAGGTGGCGTTTGAGGCTCTAAGTACTTCCAGGGCCCTAGTTGCTGCCAGCTTTTCTTTTGGAAAAATCCAGCAACGATTGCATCATTCTAGCTAGGCTCCCACTTTCTGCCAGGGTGAGTGGCTGCCAAGGGAGGCCATTTGCCATGGGAAAAAGAAGTCCTTTCCCCAGGGTCTGGGTGTCAGATGAAAGGTGGCCTTTGGGGTTCTGAGACTTGTAGGGTAGTACTTACTGGCTAGAGTAGAGGAAATGGATTCTATTTGAATATCTGTCCCACAGGTCCTGGTTGTCCTTGATGGGCTGCAGCTGTGAGCATTGAAGAGAACTGGGATAAAAGGGGGCGGCGTAGCCATTCAGGGAGAGCCTTGAAGGAGCCCTGAACTGGGAAAGAACAGCATGCAGAAGAAAGCGTCTGTGCTGTGAAGATCTGCAGCCATAAGAACACACCGAGGAGGTATGGACTTTAGCAATCTGAGAACAGCATGATGGGACTCTAGAGAAATAGAACAACAACAAGTGGTAGCTTAGATTTGGAGCAATCCAGCAAAGCTTGCAAATTTCTTGCTGGGCACCACCCTCTTGGTCAGGGCGAGTGGCCAGAAATGGAGGCCATTTTCCATGGGGAAAACGAAGTCATTGGCCCAGGCTCTGGTGTCAGATGACTGGTGGCATCTGGGGCTCTAAGGACTTGCAGGGTCCTAGTTGCTGGCAGCTTTCGTTCTGGAAGGATCCAGCAGAGTTTGTAGATTCCTGGCTTGGCACTGCCCTGCCTGCCAGGCCAAGTGGCCACAAATGAAGGCCATTTCCCATGGGAAAAACGAAGTCCTTTCCCCAGGGTCTCAGGAATATGTTCAAGGTGGCGTTTGAGGCTCTAAGTACTTCCAGGGCCCTAGTTGCCTGGCAGCTTTTCTTTTGGAAAATCCAGCAACGATTGCATCATTCTAGCTAGGCTCCCACTTTCTGCCAGGGTGAGTGGCTGCCAAGGGAGGCCATTTGCCATGGGAAAAAGAAGTCCTTTCCCCAGGGTCTGGGTGTCAGATGAAAGGTGGCCTTTGGGGTTCTGAGGACTTGTAGGGTAGTACTTACTGGCTAGAGTAGAGGAAATGGATTCTATTTGAATATCTGTCTAGAGGCTTTGCCCCACAGGTCCTGGTTGTCCTTGATGGGCTGCAGCTGTGAGCATTGAAGAGAACTGGGATAAAAGGGGGCGGCTTAGCCATTCAGGAGAGCCTTGAAGGAGCCCTGAACTGGGAAAGAACAGCATGCAGAAGAAAGCGTCTGTGCTGTGAAGATCTGCAGCCATAAGAACACACCGAGGAGGTATGGACTTTAGCAATCTGAGAACAGCATGATGGGACTCTAGAGAAATAGAACAACAACAAGTGGCAGCTTTCGATTTGGAGCAATCCAGCAAAGCTTGCAAATTTCTTGCTGGGCACCACCCCTCTTGGTCAGGGCGAGTGGCCAGAAATGGAGGCCATTTTCCATGGGGAAAACGAAGTCATTGGCCCAGGCTCTGGGTGTCAGATGACTGGTGGCATCTGGGGCTGTAAGGACTTGCAGGGTCCTAGTTGCTGGCAGCTTTCGTTCTGGAAGGATCCAGCACAGTTTGTAGATTCCTGGCTTGGCACTTGCCCTGCCTGCCAGGCAGAGTGGCCAGAAATGAAGGCCATTTTCCATGGGAAAAACGAAGTCCTTTCCCCAGGTCTCAGGAATATGTTCAAGGGTGGCGTTTGAGGCTCTAAGTACTTCCAGGGCCCTAGTTGCTGGCAGCTTTTCTTTTGGAAAAATCCAGCAACGATTGCATCATTCTAGCTAGGCTCCCACTTTCTGCCAGGGTGAGTGGCTGCCAAGGGAGGCCATTTGCCATGGGAAAAAGAAGTCCTTTCCCCAGGGTCTGGGTGTCAGATGAAAGGTGGCCTTTGGGTTCTGAGGACTTGTAGGGTACTACTTACTGGCTAGAGTAGAGGAAATGGATTCTATTTGAATATCTGTCCCACAGGTCCTGGTTGTCCTTGATGGGCTGCAGCTGTGAGCATTGAAGAGAACTGGGATAAAAGGGGGCGGCTTAGCCATTCAGGGAGAGCCTTGAAGGAGCCCTGAACTGGGAAAGAACAGCATGCAGAAGAAAGCGTCTGTGCTGTGAAGATCTGCAGCCATAAGAACACACCGAGGAGGTATGGACTTTAGCAATCTGAGAACAGCATGATGGGACTCTAGAGAAATAGAACAACAACAAGTGGTAGCTTTAGATTTGAGCAATCCAGCAAAGCTTGCAAATTTCTTGCTGGGGCACCACCCTCTTGGTCAGGGCGAGTGGCCAGAAATGGAGGCCATTTTCCATGGGGAAAACGAAGTCATTGGCCCAGGCTCTGGGTGTCAGATGACTGGTGGCATCTGGGGCTCTAAGGACTTGCAGGGTCCTAGTTGCTGGCAGCTTTCGTTCTGGAAGGATCCAGCAGAGTTTGTAGATTCCTGGCTTGGCACTGCCCTGCCTGCCCAGGCCAAGTGGCCACAAATGAAGGCCATTTCCCATGGGAAAAACGAAGTCCTTTCCCCAGGGTCTCAGGAATATGTTCAAGGTGGCGTTTGAGGCTCTAAGTACTTCCAGGGCCCTAGTTGCTGGCAGCTTTTCTTTTGGAAAAATCCAGCAACGATTGCATCATTCTAGCTAGGCTCCCACTTTCTGCCAGGGTGAGTGGACTGCCAAGGGAGGCCATTTGCCATGGGAAAAAGAAGTTCCTTTCCCCAGGGTCTGGGTGTCAGATGAAAGGTGGCCTTTGGGGTTCTGAGGACTTGTAGGGTAGTACTTACTGGCTAGAGTAGAGGAAATGGATTCTATTTGAATATCTGTCTAGAGGCTTGCCCCACAGGTCCTGGTTGTCCTTGATGGGCTGCAGCTGTGAGCATTGAAGAGAACTGGGATAAAAGGGGGCGGCTTAGCCATTCAGGAGAGCCTTGAAGGAGCCCTGAACTGGGAAAGAACAGCATGCAGAAGAAAGCGTCTGTGCTGTGAAGATCTGCAGCCATAAGAACACACCGAGGAGGTATGGACTTTAGCAATCTGAGAACAGCATGATGGGACTCTAGAGAAATAGAACAACAACAAGTGGCAGCTTTCGATTTGGAGCAATCCAGCAAAGCTTGCAAATTTCTTGCTGGGCACCACCCTCTTGGTCAGGGCGAGTGGCCAGAAATGGAGGCCATTTTCCATGGGGAAAACGAAGTCATTGGCCCAGGCTCTGGGTGTCAGATGACTGGTGGCATCTGGGGCTGTAAGGACTTGCAGGGTCCTAGTTGCTGGCAGCTTTCGTTCTGGAAGGATCCAGCACAGTTTGTAGATTCCTGGCTTGGCACTGCCCTGCCTGCCAGGCAGAGTGGCCAGAAATGAAGGCCATTTTCCATGGGAAAAACGAAGTCCTTTCCCCAGGGTCTCAGGAATATGTTCAAGGTGGCGTTTGAGGCTCTAAGTACTTCCAGGGCCCTAGTTGCTGGCAGCTTTTCTTTGGAAAAATCCAGCAACGATTGCATCATTCTAGCTAGGCTCCCACTTTCTGCCAGGGTGAGTGGCTGCCAAGGGAGGCCATTTGCCATGGGAAAAAGAAGTCCTTTCCCAGGGTCTGGGTGTCAGATGAAAGGTGGCCTTTGGGGTTCTGAGGACTTGTAGGGTACTACTTACTGGCTAGAGTAGAGGAAATGGATTCTATTTGAATATCTGTCCGCACAGGTCCTGGTTGTCCTTGATGGGCTGCAGCTGTGAGCATTGAAGAGAACTGGGATAAAAGGGGCGGCTTAGCCATTCAGGAGAGCCTTGAAGGAGCCCTGAACTGGAAAGAACAGCATGCAGAAGAAAGCGTCTGTGCTGTGAAGATCTGCAGCCATAAGAACACACCGAGGAGGTATGGACTTTAGCAATCTGAGAACAGCATGATGGGACTCTAGAGAAATAGAACAACAACAAGTGGTAGCTTTAGATTTGGAGCAATCCAGCAAAGCTTGCAAATTTCTTGCTGGGCACCACCCTCTTGGTCAGGGCGAGTGGCCAGAAATGGAGGCCATTTTCCATGGGGAAAACGAAGTCATTGGCCCAGGCTCTGGGTGTCAGATGACTGGTGGCATCTGGGGCTCGTAAGGACTTGCAGGGTCCTAGTTGCTGGCAGCTTCGTTCTGGAAGGATCCAGCAGAGTTTGTAGATTCCTGGCTTGGCACTGCCCTGCCTGCCAGGCAGAGTGGCCACAAATGAAGGCCATTTTCCATGGGAAAAACGAAGTCCTTTCCCAGGGTCTCAGGAATATGTTCAAGGTGGCGTTTGAGGCTCTAAGTACTTCCAGGGGCCCTAGTTGCTGGCAGCTTTTCTTTTGGAAAAATCCAGCAACGATTGCATCATTCTAGCTAGGCTCCCACTTTCTGCCAGGGTGAGTGGCTGCCAAGGGAGGCCATTTGCCATGGGAAAAAGAAGTCCTTTCCCCAGGGTCTGGGTGTCAGATGAAAGGTGGCCTTTGGGGTTCTGAGGACTTGTAGGGTAGTACTTACTGGCTAGAGTAGAGGAAATGGATTCTATTTGAATATCTGTCCCCACAGGTCCTGGTTGTCCTTGATGGGCTGCAGCTGTGAGCATTGAAGAGAACTGGGATAAAAGGGGGCGGCGTAGCCATTCAGGGAGAGCCTTGAAGGAGCCCTGAACTGGAAAGAACAGCATGCAGAAGAAAGCGTCTGTGCTGTGAAGATCTGCAGCCATAAGAACACACCGAGGAGGTATGGACTTTAGCAATCTGAGAACAGCATGATGGGACTCTAGAGAAATAGAAGAACAACAAGTGGTAGCTTGAGATTTGGAGCAATCCAGCAAAGCTTGCAAATTTCTTGCTGGGGCACCACCCTCTGGTCAGGGCGAGTGGCCAGAAATGGAGGCCATTTTCCATGGGGAAAACGAAGTCATTGGCCAAGGGCTCTGGGTGTCAGATGACTGGTGGCATCTGGGGCTCTAAGGACTTGCAGGGTCCTAGTTGCTGGCAGCTTTCGTTCTGGAAGGATCCAGCAGAGTTTGTAGATTCCTGGCTTGGCACTGCCTGCCTGCCAGGCCAAGTGGCCACAATGAAGGCCATTTCCCATGGGAAAAACGAAGTCCTTTCCCCAGGGTCTCAGTAATATGTTCAAGGTGGCGTTTGAGGCTCTAAGTACTTCCAGGGCCCTAGTTGCTGCCAGCTTTTCTTTTGGAAAAATCCAGCAACGATTGCATCATTCTAGCTAGGCTCCCACTTTCTGCCAGGGTGAGTGGCTGCCAAGGGAGGCCATTTGCCATGGGAAAAAGAAGTCTTTCCCCAGGGTCTGGGTGTCAGATGAAAGGTGGCCTTTGGGGTTCTGAGGACTTGTAGGGTAGTACTTACTGGCTAGAGTAGAGGAAATGGATTCTATTTGAATATCTGTCTAGAGGCTTTGCCCACAGGTCCTGGTTGTCCTTGATGGGCTGCAGCTGTGAGCATTGAGAGAACTGGGATAAAAGGGGGCGGCGTAGCCATTCAGGGAGAGCCTTGAAGGAGCCCTGAACTGGGAAAGAACAGCATGCAGAAGAAAGCGTCTGTGCTGTGAAGATCTGCAGCCATAAGAACACACCGAGGAGGTATGGACTTTAGCAATCTGAGAACAGCATGATGGGACTCTAGAGAAATAGAACAACAACAAGTGGCAGCTTTCGATTTGGAGCAATCCAGCAAAGCTTGCAAATTTCTTGCTGGGCACCACCCTCTTGGTCAGGGCGAGTGGCCAGAAATGGAGGCCATTTTCCATGGGGAAAACGAAGTCATTGGCCCAGGCTCTGGGTGTCAGATGACTGGTGGCATCTGGGGCTCTAAGGACTTGCAGGGTCCTAGTTGCTGGCAGCTTTCGTTCTGGAAGGATCCAGCAGAGTTTGTAGATTCCTGGCTTGGCACTGCCCTGCCTGCCAGGCCAAGTGGCCACAAATGAAGGCCATTTTCCATGGGAAAAACGAAGTCCTTTCCCCAGGGTCTCAGGAATATGTTCAAGGTGGCGTTTGAGGCTCTAAGTACTTCCAGGGCCCTAGTTGCTGGCAGCTTTTCTTTTGGAAAAATCCAGCAACGATTGCATCATTCTAGCTAGGCTCCCACTTTCTGCCAGGGTGAGTGGCTGCCAAGGGAGGCCATTTGCCATGGGAAAAAGAAGTCCTTTCCCCAGGGTCTGGGTGTCAGATGAAAGGTGGCCTTTGGGTTCTGAGGACTTGTAGGGTAGTACTTACTGGCTAGAGTAGAGGAAATGGATTCTATTTGAATATCTGTCCCACAGGTCCTGGTTGTCCTTGATGGCTGCAGCTGTGAGCATTGAAGAGAACTGGGATAAAAGGGGCGGCGTAGCCATTCAGGGAGAGCCTTGAAGGAGCCCTGAACTGGGAAAGAACAGCATGCAGAAGAAAGCGTCTGTGCTGTGAAGATCTGCAGCCATAAGAACACACCGAGGAGGTATGGACTTTAGCAATCTGAGAACAGCATGATGGGACTCTAGAGAAATAGAACAACAACAAGTGGCAGCTTTCGATTTGGAGCAATCCAGCAAAGCTTGCAAATTTCTTGCTGGGCACCACCCTCTTGGTCAGGGCGAGTGGCCAGAAATGGAGGCCATTTTCCATGGGGAAAACGAAGTCATTGGCCCAGGCTCTGGGTGTCAGATGACTGGTGGCATCTGGGGCTGCTAAGGACTTGCAGGGTCCTAGTTGCTGGCAGCTTTCGTTCTGGAAGGATCCAGCAGAGTTTGTAGATTCCTGGCTTGGCACTGCCCTGCCTGCCAGGCCAAGTGGCCACAAATGAAGGCCATTTTCCATGGGAAAAACGAAGTCCTTTCCCCAGGGTCTCAGTAATATGTTCAAGGTGGCGTTTGAGGCTCTAAGTACTTCCAGGGCCCTAGTTGCTGCAGCTTTTCTTTTGGAAAAATCCAGCAACGATTGCATCATTCTAGCTAGGCTCCCACTTTCTGCCAGGGTGAGTGGCTGCCAAGGGAGGCCATTTGCCATGGGAAAAAGAAGTCCTTTCCCCAGGGTCTGGGTGTCAGATGAAAGGTGGCCTTGGGGTTCTGAGGACTTGTAGGGTAGTACTTACTGGCTAGAGTAGAGGAAATGGATTCTATTTGAATATCTGTCCCACAGGTCTGGTTGTCCTTGATGGGCTGCAGCTGTGAGCATTGAAGAGAACTGGGATAAAAGGGGGCGGCGTAGCCATTCAGGGAGAGCCTTGAAGGAGCCCTGAACTGGGAAAGAACAGCATGCAGAAGAAAGCGTCTGTGCTGTGAAGATCTGCAGCCATAAGAACACACCGAGGAGGTATGGACTTTAGCAATCTGAGAACAGCATGATGGGACTCTAGAGAAATAGAACAACAACAAGTGGTAGCTTTAGATTTGGAGCAATCCAGCAAAGCTTGCAAATTTCTTGCTGGGCACCACCCTCTTGGTCAGGGTGAGAGGCCAGAAATGGAGGCCATTTTCCATGGGGAAAACGAAGTCATTGGCCCAGGCTCTGGGTGTCAGATGACTGGTGGCATCTGGGGCTCTAAGGGACTTGCAGGGTCCTAGTTGCTGGCAGCTTTCGTTCTGGAAGGATCCAGCAGAGTTTGTAGATTCCTGGCTTGGCACTGCCCTGCCTGCCAGGCAGAGTGGCCACAAATGAAGGCCATTTTCCATGGGAAAAAACGAAGTCCTTTCCCCAGGGTCTCAGGAATATGTTCAAGGTGGCGTTTGAGGCTCTAAGTACTTCCAGGGCCCTAGTTGCTGGCAGCTTTTCTTTGGAAAAATCCAGCAACGATTGCATCATTCTAGCTAGGCTCCCACTTTCTGCCAGGGTGAGTGGCTGCCAAGGGAGGCCATTTGCCATGGGAAAAAGAAGTCCTTTCCCCAGGGTCTGGGTGTCAGATGAAAGGTGGCCTTTGGGGTTCTGAGGACTTGTAGGGTAGTACTTACTGGCTAGAGTAGAGGAAATGGATTCTATTTGAATATCTGTTCCCACAGGTCCTGGTTGTCCTTGATGGGCTGCAGCTGTGAGCATTGAAGAGAACTGGGATAAAAAGGGGGCGGCGTAGCCATTCAGGGAGAGCCTTGAAGGAGCCCTGAACTGGAAAGAACAGCATGCAGAAGAAAAGCGTCTGTGCTGTGAAGATCTGCAGCCATAAGAACACACCGAGGAGGTATGGACTTTAGCAATCTGAGAACAGCATGATGGGACTCTAGAGAAATAGAACAACAACAAGTGGTAGCTTAGATTTGGAGCAATCCAGCAAAGCTTGCAAATTTCTTGCTGGGCACCACCCTCTTGGTCAGGGTGAGAGGCCAGAAATGGAGGCCATTTTCCATGGGGAAAACGAAGTCATTGGCCCAGGCTCTGGTGTCAGATGAAAGGTGGCGTCTGGGGCTCTAAGGACTTGCAGGGTCCTAGTTGCTGGCAGCTTTCGTTCTGGAAGGATCCAGCATAGTTTGTAGATTCCTGGCTTGGCACTGCCCTGCCTGCCAGGCCAAGTGGCCACAAATGAAGGCCATTTCCCATGGGAAAAACGAAGTCCTTTCCCCAGGGTCTCAGGAATATGTTCAAGGTGGCGTTTGAGGCTCTAAGTACTTCCAGGGGCCCTAGTTGCTGCAGCTTTTCTTTTGGAAAAATCCAGCAACGATTGCATCATTCTAGCTAGGCTCCCACTTTCTGCCAGGGTGAGTGGCTGCCAAGGGAGGCCATTTGCCATGGGAAAAAGAAGTCCTTTCCCAGGGGTCTGGTGTCAGATGAAAGGTGGCCTTTGGGGTTCTGAGGACTTGTAGGGTAGTACTTACTGGCTAGAGTAGAGGAAATGGATTCTATTTGAATATCTGTCCCACAGGTCCTGGTTGTCCTTGATGGGCTGCAGCTGTGAGCATTGAAGAGAACTGGGATAAAAGGGGGCGGCGTAGCCATTCAGGGAGAGCCTTGAAGGAGCCCTGAACTGGAAAGAACAGCATGCAGAAGAAAGCGTCTGTGCTGTGAAGATCTGCAGCCATAAGAACACACCGAGGAGGTATGGACTTTAGCAATCTGAGAACAGCATGATGGGACTCTAGAGAAATAGAAGAACAACAAGTGGTAGCTTTAGATTTGGAGCAATCCAGCAAAGCTTGCAAATTTCTTGCTGGGCACCACCCTCTTGGTCAGGGCGAGTGGCCAGAAATGGAGGCCATTTTCCATGGGGAAAACGAAGTCATTGGCCCAGGCTCTGGGTGTCAGATGACTGGTGGCATCTGGGGCTGTAAGGACTTGCAGGGTCCTAGTTGCTGGCAGCTTTCGTTCTGGAAGGATCCAGCAGAGTTTGTAGATTCCTGGCTTGGCACTGCCCTGCCTGCCAGGCCAAGTGGCCACAAATGAAGGCCATTTCCATGGGAAAAACGAAGTCCTTTCCCCAGGGTCTCAGGAATATGTTCAAGGTGGCGTTTGAGGCTCTAAGTACTTCCAGGGCCCTAGTTGCTGCCAGCTTTTCTTTTGGAAAAATCCAGCAACGATTGCATCATTCTAGCTAGGCTCCCACTTTCTGCCAGGGTGGAGTGGCTGCCAAGGGAGGCCATTTGCCATGGGAAAAAGAAGTCCTTTCCCCAGGGTCTGGGTGTCAGATGAAAGGTGGCCTTTGGGGTTCTGAGGACTTGTAGGGTAGTACTTACTGGCTAGAGTAGAGGAAATGGATTCTATTTGAATATCTGTCCCACAGGTCCTGGTTGTCCTTGATGGGCTGCAGCTGTGAGCATTGAAGAGAACTGGGATAAAAGGGGGCGGCGTAGCCATTCAGGGAGAGCCTTGAAGGAGCCCTGAACTGGGAAAGAACAGCATGCAGAAGAAAGCGTCTGTGCTGTGAAGATCTGCAGCCATAAGAACACACCGAGGAGGTATGGACTTTAGCAATCTGAGAACAGCATGATGGGACTCTAGAGAAATAGAACAACAACAAGTGGTAGCTTTAGATTTGGAGCAATCCAGCAAAGCTTGCAAATTTCTTGCTGGGCACCACCCTCTTGGTCAGGGCGAGTGGCCAGAAATGGAGGCCATTTTCCATGGGAAAACGAAGTCATTGGCCCAGGCTCTGGGTGTCAGATGACTGGTGGCATCTGGGGCTCTAAGGACTTGCAGGGTCCTAGTGCTGGCAGCTTTCGTTCTGGAAGGATCCAGCAGAGTTTGTAGATTCCTGGCTGGCACTGCCCTGCCTGCCAGGCCAAGTGGCCACAAATGAAGGCCATTTCCCATGGGAAAAACAAAGGTCCTTTCCCCAGGGTCTCAGGAATATGTTCAAGGTGGCGTTTGAGGCTCTAAGTACTTCCAGGGCCCTAGTTGCTGCCAGCTTTCTTTTGGAAAAATCCAGCAACGATTGCATCATTCTAGCTAGGCTCCCACTTTCTGCCAGGGTGAGTGGCTGCCAAGGGAGGCCATTTGCCATGGGAAAAAGAAGTCCTTTCCCCAGGGTCTGGGTGTCAGATGAAAGGTGGCCTTTGGGGTTCTGAGGACTTGTAGGGTAGTACTTACTGGCTAGAGTAGAGGAAATGGATTCTATTTGAATATCTGTCCCACAGGTCCTGGTTGTCCTTGATGGGCTGCAGCTGTGAGCATTGAAGAGAACTGGGATAAAAGGGGGCGGCGTAGCCATTCAGGGAGAGCCTTGAAGGAGCCCTGAACTGGGAAAGAACAGCATGCAGAAGAAAGCGTCTGTGCTGTGAAGATCTGCAGCCATAAGAACACACCGAGGAGGTATGGACTTTAGCAATCTGAGAACAGCATGATGGACTCTAGAGAAATAGAACAACAACAAGTGGTAGCTTTAGATTTGGAGCAATCCAGCAAAGCTTGCAAATTTCTTGCTGGGCACCACCCTCTTGGTCAGGGCGAGTGGCCAGAAATGGAGGCCATTTTCCATGGGGAAAACGAAGTCATTGGCCCAGGCTCTGGGTGTCAGATGACTGGTGGCATCTGGGGCTCTAAGGACTTGCAGGGTCCTAGTTGCTGGCAGCTTTCGTTCTGGAAGGATCCAGCAGAGTTTGTAGATTCCTGGCTTGGCACTGCCCTGCCTGCCAGGCAGAGTGGCCACAAATGAAGGCCATTTTCCATGGGAAAAACGAAGTCCTTTCCCCAGGGTCTCAGTAATATGTTCAAGGTGGCGTTTTGAGGCTCTAAGTACTTCCAGGGCCCTAGTTGCTGGCAGCTTTTCTTTTGAAAAATCCAGCAACGATTGCATCATTCTAGCTAGGCTCCCACTTTCTGCCAGGGTGAGTGGCTGCCAAGGGAGGCCATTTGCCATGGGAAAAAGAAGTCCTTTCCCCAGGGTCTGGGTGTCAGATGAAAGGTGGCCTTTGGGGTTCTGAGGACTTGTAGGGTAGTACTTACTGGCTAGAGTAGAGGAAATGGATTCTATTTGAATATCTGTCTAGAGGCTTTGCCCCACAGGTCCTGGTTGTCCTTGATGGGCTGCAGCTGTGAGCATTGAAGAGAACTGGATAAAAGGGGCGGCGTAGCCATTCAGGGAGAGCCTTGAAGGAGCCCTGAACTGGGAAAGAACAGCATGCAGAAGAAAGCGTCTGTGCTGTGAAGATCTGCAGCCATAAGAACACACCGAGGAGGTATGGGACTTTAGCAATCTGAGAACAGCATGATGGGACTCTAGAGAAATAGAACAACAACAAGTGGTAGCTTTAGATTTGGAGCAATCCAGCAAAGCTTGCAAATTTCTTGCTGGGCACCACCCTCTTGGTCAGGGCGAGTGGCCAGAAATGGAGGCCATTTTCCATGGGGAAAACGAAGTCATTGGCCCAGGCTCTGGGTGTCAGATGACTGGTGGCATCTGGGGCTCTAAGGACTTGCAGGGTCCTAGTTGCTGGCAGCTTTTCGTTCTGGAAGGATCCAGCAGAGTTTGTAGATTCCTGGCTTGGCACTGCCCTGCCTGCCAGGCCAAGTGGCCACAAATGAAGGCCATTTTCCATGGGAAAAACGAAGTCCTTTCCCCAGGGTCTCAGTAATATGTTCAAGGTGGCGTTTGAGGCTCTAAGTACTTCCAGGGCCTAGTTGCTGGCAGCTTTTCTTTTGGAAAAATCCAGCAACGATTGCATCATTCTAGCTAGGCTCCCACTTTCTGCCAGGGTGAGTGGCTGCCAAGGGAGGCCATTTGCCATGGGAAAAAGAAGTCCTTTCCCCAGGGTCTGGGTGTCAGATGAAAGGTGGCCTTTGGGGGTTCTGAGGACTTGTAGGGTAGTACTTACTGGCTAGAGTAGAGGAAATGGATTCTATTTGAATATCTGTCTAGAGGCTTTGCCCACAGGTCCTGGTTGTCCTTGATGGGCTGCAGCTGTGAGCATTGAAGAGAACTGGGATAAAAGGGGGCGGCTTAGCCATTCAGGGAGAGCCTTGAAGGAGCCTGAACTGGGAAAGAACAGCATGCAGAAGAAAGCGTCTGTGCTGTGAAGATCTGCAGCCATAAGAACACACC
This sequence comes from Agelaius phoeniceus, assembly GCF_051311805.1. Taxonomy (NCBI): domain Eukaryota; kingdom Metazoa; phylum Chordata; class Aves; order Passeriformes; family Icteridae; genus Agelaius; species Agelaius phoeniceus. The sequence continues at coordinate 22,697 of NW_027509999.1, forward strand.
GAGGAGGTATGGACTTTAGCAATCTGAGAACAGCATGATGGGACTCTAGAGAAATAGAAGAACAACAAGTGGCAGCTTTCGATTTGGAGCAATCCAGCAAAGCTTGCAAATTTCTTGCTGGGCACCACCCTCTTGGTCAGGGCGAGTGGCCAGAAATGGAGGCCATTTTCCATGGGGAAAACGAAGTCATTGGCCCAGCTCTGGGTGTCAGATGACTGGTGGCATCTGGGGCTCTAAGGACTTGCAGGGTCCTAGTTGCTGGCAGCTTTCGTTCTGGAAGGATCCAGCATAGTTTGTAGATTCCTGGCTTGGCACTGCCCTGCCTGCCAGCCAAGTGGCCACAAATGAAGGCATTTCCCATGGGAAAAACGAAGTCCTTTCCCCAGGGTCTCAGGAATATGTTCAAGGTGGCGTTTGAGGCTCTAAGTACTTCCAGGGCCCTAGTTGCTGCAGCTTTTCTTTTGGAAAAATCCAGCAACGATTGCATCATTCTAGCTAGGCTCCCACTTTCTGCCAGGGTGAGTGGCTGCCAAGGGAGGCCATTTGCCATGGGAAAAAGAAGTCCTTTCCCCAGGGTCTGGGTGTCAGATGAAAGGTGGCCTTTGGGGTTCTGAGGACTTGTAGGGTAGTACTTACTGGCTAGAGTAGAGGAAATGGATTCTATTTGAATATCTGTCCCACAGGTCCTGGTTGTCCTTGATGGGCTGCAGCTGTGAGCATTGAAGAGAACTGGGATAAAAGGGGGCGGCGTAGCCATTCAGGGAGAGCCTTGAAGGAGCCCTGAACTGGGAAAGAACAGCATGCAGAAGAAAGCGTCTGTGCTGTGAAGATCTGCAGCCATAAGAACACACCGAGGAGGTATGGACTTTAGCAATCTGAGAACAGCATGATGGGACTCTAGAGAAATAGAACAACAACAAGTGGTAGCTTTAGATTTGGAGCAATCCAGCAAAGCTTGCAAATTTCTTGCTGGGCACCACCCTCTTGGTCAGAGGCGAGTGGCCAGAAATGGAGGCCATTTTCCATGGGGAAAACGAAGTCATTGGCCCAGGCTCTGGGTGTCAGATGACTGGTGGCATCTGGGGCTCTAAGGACTTGCAGGGTCCTAGTTGCTGGCAGCTTTCGTTCTGGAAGGATCCAGCAGAGTTTGTAGATTCCTGGCTTGGCACTGCCCTGCCTGCCAGGCCAAGTGGCCACAAATGAAGGCCATTTCCATGGGAAAAACGAAGTCCTTTCCCCAGGGTCTCAGGAATATGTTCAAGGTGGCGTTTGAGGCTCTAAGTACTTCCAGGGCCCTAGTTGCTGCCAGCTTTTCTTTTGGAAAAATCCAGCAACGATTGCATCATTCTAGCTAGGCTCCCACTTTCTGCCAGGGTGAGTGGCTGCCAAGGGAGGCCATTTGCCATGGGAAAAAGAAGTCCTTTCCCCAGGGTCTGGGTGTCAGATGAAAGGTGGCCTTTGGGGTTTCTGAGGACTTGTAGGGTAGTACTTACTGCTAGAGTAGAGGAAATGGATTCTATTTGAATATCTGTCCCACAGGTCCTGTTGTCCTTGATGGGCTGCAGCTGTGAGCATTGAAGAGAACTGGGATAAAAGGGGGCGGCGTAGCCATTCAGGGAGAGCCTTGAAGGAGCCCTGAACTGGGAAAGAACAGCATGCAGAAGAAAGCGTCTGTGCTGTGAAGATCTGCAGCCATAAGAACACACCGAGGAGGTATGGACTTTAGCAATCTGAGAACAGCATGATGGGACTCTAGAGAAATAGAACAACAACAAGTGTAGCTTTAGATTTGAGCAATCCAGCAAAGCTTGCAAATTTCTTGCTGGGCACCACCCTCTTGGTCAGGGTGAGAGGCCAGAAATGGAGGCCATTTTCCATGGGGAAAACGAAGTCATTGGCCCAGGCTCTGGGTGTCAGATGAAAGGTGGCGTCTGGGGCTCTAAGGACTTGCAGGGTCCTAGTTGCTGGCAGCTTTCGTTCTGGAAGGATCCAGCAGAGTTTGTAGATTCCTGGCTTGGCACTGCCCTGCCTGCCAGGCCAAGTGGCCACAAATGAAGGCCATTTCCCATGGGAAAAACAAAGTCCTTTCCCCAGGGTCTCAGTAATATGTTCAAGGTGGCGTTTGAGGCTCTAAGTACTTCCAGGGCCCTAGTTGCTGGCAGCTTTTCTTTTGGAAAAATCCAGCAACGATTGCATCATTCTAGCTAGGCTCCCACTTTCTGCCAGGGTGAGTGGCTGCCAAGGGAGGCCATTTGCCATGGGAAAAAGAAGTCCTTTCCCCAGGGTCTGGGTGTCAGATGAAAGGTGGCCTTTGGGGTTCTGAGGACTTGTAGGGTAGTACTTACTGGCTAGAGTAGAGGAAATGGATTCTATTTGAATATCTGTCTAGAGGCTTTGCCCCACAGGTCCTGGTTGTCCTTGATGGGCTGCAGCTGTGAGCATTGAGAGAACTGGGATAAAAGGGGGCGGCTTAGCCATTCAGGGAGAGCCTTGAAGGAGCCCTGAACTGGGAAAGAACAGCATGCAGAAGAAAGCGTCTGTGCTGTGAAGATCTGCAGCCATAAGAACACACCGAGGAGGTATGGACTTTAGCAATCTGAGAACAGCATGATGGGACTCTAGAGAAATAGAAGAACAACAAGTGGCAGCTTTCGATTTGAGCAATCCAGCAAAGCTTGCAAATTTCTTGCTGGGCACCACCCTCTTGGTCAGGGCGAGTGGCCAGAAATGGAGGCCATTTTCCATGGGGAAAACGAAGTCATTGGCCCAGGCTCTGGGTGTCAGATGACTGGTGCATCTGGGGCTCTAAGGACTTGCAGGGTCCTAGTTGCTGGCAGCTTTCGTTCTGGAAGGATCCAGCAGAGTTTGTAGATTCCTGGCTTGGCACTGGCCCTGCCTGCCAGGCCAAGTGGCCACAAATGAAGGCCATTTTCCATGGGAAAAAACGAAGTCCTTTCCCCAGGGTCTCAGTAATATGTTCAAGGTGGCGTTTGAGGCTCTAAGTACTTCCAGGGCCCTAGTTGCTGGCAGCTTTTTCTTTTGGAAAAATCCAGCAACGATTGCATCATTCTAGCTAGGCTCCCCACTTTCTGCCAGGGTGAGTGGCTGCCAAGGGAGGCCATTTGCCATGGGAAAAAGAAGTCCTTTCCCCAGGGTCTGGGTGTCAGATGAAAGGTGGCCTTTGGGGTTCTGAGGACTTGTAGGGTAGTACTTACTGGCTAGAGTAGAGGAAATGGATTCTATTTGAATATCTGTCTAGAGGCTTTGCCCCACAGGTCCTGGTTGTCCTTGATGGGCTGCAGCTGTGAGCATTGAAGAGAACTGGGATAAAAGGGGGCGGCTTAGCCATTCAGGGAGAGCCTTGAAGGAGCCCTGAACTGGGAAAGAACAGCATGCAGAAGAAAGCGTCTGTGCTGTGAAGATCTGCAGCCATAAGAACACACACCGAGGAGGTATGGACTTTAGCAATCTGAGAACAGCATGATGGGACTCTAGAGAAATAGAAGAACAACAAGTGGCAGCTTTCGATTTGGAGCAATCCAGCAAAGCTTGCAAATTTCTTGCTGGGCACCACCCTCTTGGTCAGGGCGAGTGGCCAGAAATGGAGGCATTTTCCATGGGGAAAACGAAGTCATTGGCCCAGTGCTCTGGGTGTCAGATGACTGGTGGCATCTGGGGCTCTAAGGACTTGCAGGGTCCTAGTTGCTGGCAGCTTTCGTTCTGGAAGGATCCAGCATAGTTTGTAGATTCCTGGCTTGGCACTGCCCCTGCCTGCCAGGCCAAGTGGCCACAAATGAAGGCCATTCCCATGGGAAAAACGAAGTCCTTTCCCCAGGGTCTCAGGAATATGTTCAAGGTGGCGTTTGAGGCTCTAAGTACTTCCAGGGCCCTAGTTGCTGGCAGCTTTTCTTTTGGAAAAATCCAGCAACGATTGCATCATTCTAGCTAGGCTCCCACTTTCTGCCAGGTGAGTGGCTGCCAAGGGAGGCCATTTGCCATGGGAAAAAGAAGTCCTTTCCCCCAGGGTCTGGGTGTCAGATGAAAGGTGGCCTTTGGGGTTCTGAGGACTTGTAGGGTAGTACTTACTGGCTAGAGTAGAGGAAATGGATTCTATTTGAATATCTGTCCCACAGGTCCTGGTTGTCCTTGATGGGCTGCAGCTGTGAGCATTGAAGAGAACTGGGATAAAAGGGGGCGGCGTAGCCATTCAGGGAGAGCCTTGAAGGAGCCCTGAACTGGGAAAGAACAGCATGCAGAGAAAGCGTCTGTGCTGTGAAGATCTGCAGCCATAAGAACACACCGAGGAGGTATGGACTTTAGCAATCTGAGAACAGCATGATGGGACTCTAGAGAAATAGAACAACAACAAGTGGTAGCTTTAGATTTGGAGCAATCCAGCAAAGCTTGCAAATTTCTTGCTGGGCACCACCCTCTTGGTCAGGGCGAGTGGCCAGAAATGGAGGCCATTTTCCATGGGGAAAACGAAGTCATTGGCCCAGGCTCTGGGTGTCAGATGACTGGTGGCATCTGGGGCTCTAAGGACTTGCAGGGTCCTAGTTGCTGGCAGCTTTCGTTCTGGAAGGATCCAGCAGAGTTTGTAGATTCCTGGCTTGGCACTGCCCTGCCTGCCAGGCCAAGTGGCCACAAATGAAGGCCATTTCCCATGGGAAAAACGAAGTCCTTTCCCCAGGGTCTCAGGAATATGTTCAAGGTGGCGTTTGAGGCTCTAAGTACTTTCCAGGGCCCTAGTTGCTGCCAGCTTTTCTTTGGAAAAATCCAGCAACGATTGCATCATTCTAGCTAGGCTCCCACTTTCTGCCAGGGTGAGTGGCTGCCAAGGGAGGCCATTTGCCATGGGAAAAAGAAGTCCTTTCCCCCAGGGTCTGGGTGTCAGATGAAAGTGGCCTTTGGGGTTCTGAGGACTTGTAGGGTAGTACTTACTGGCTAGAGTAGAGGAAATGGATTCTATTTGAATATCTGTCCCACAGGTCCTGGTTGTCCTTGATGGGCTGCAGCTGTGAGCATTGAAGAGAACTGGGATAAAAGGGGGGCGGGCGTAGCCATTCAGGGAGAGCCTTGAAGGAGCCCTGAACTGGAAAGAACAGCATGCAGAAGAAAGCGTCTGTGCTGTGAAGATCTGCAGCCATAAGAACACACCGAGGAGGTATGGACTTTAGCAATCTGAGAACAGCATGATGGGGACTCTAGAGAAATAGAACAACAACAAGTGGTAGCTTTAGATTTGGGAGCAATCCAGCAAAGCTTGCAAATTTCTTGCTGGGCACCACCCTCTTGGTCAGGGTGAGAGGCCAGAAATGGAGGCCATTTTCCATGGGGAAAACGAAGTCATTGGCCCAGGCTCTGGGTGTCAGATGAAAGGTGGCGTCTGGGGCTCTAAGGACTTGCAGGGTCCTAGTTGCTGGCAGCTTTCGTTCTGGAAGGATCCAGCAGAGTTTGTAGATTCCTGGCTTGGCACTGCCCTGCCTGCCAGGCCAAGTGGCCACAAATGAAGGGCCATTTCCCATGGGAAAAACAAGTCCTTTCCCCAGGGTCTCAGTAATATGTTCAAGGTGGCGTTTGAGGCTCTAAGTACTTCCAGGGCCCTAGTTGCTGGCAGCTTTTCTTTTGGAAAAATCCAGCAACGATTGCATCATTCTAGCTAGGCTCCCACTTTCTGCAGGGTGAGTGGCTGCCAAGGGAGGCCATTTGCCATGGGAAAAAGAAGTCCTTTCCCCAGGGTCTGGGTGTCAGATGAAAGGTGGCCTTTGGGGTTCTGAGGACTTGTAGGGTAGTACATACTGGCTAGAGTAGAGGAAATGGATTCTATTTGAATATCTGTCTAGAGGCTTTGCCCCACAGGTCCTGGTTGTCCCTTGATGGCTGCAGCTGTGAGCATTGAAGAGAACTGGGATAAAAGGGGGCGGCTTAGCCATTCAGGAGAGCCTTGAAGGAGCCCTGAACTGGGAAAGAACAGCATGCAGAAGAAAGCGTCTGTGCTGTGAAGATCTGCAGCCATAAGAACACACCGAGGAGGTATGCGACTTTAGCAATCTGAGAACAGCATGATGGGACTCTAGAGAAATAGAAGAACAACAAGTGGCAGCTTTCGATTTGGAGCAATCCAGCAAAGCTTGCAAATTTCTTGCTGGGCACCACCCTCTTGGTCAGGGCGAGTGGCCAGAAATGGAGGCCATTTTCCATGGGGAAAACGAAGTCATTGGCCCAGGCTCTGGGTGTCAGACTGGTGGCATTAGGGCTGTAAGGACTTGCAGGGTCCTAGTTGCTGGCAGCTTTCGTTCTGGAAGGATCCAGCAGAGTTTGTAGATTCCTGGCTTGGCACTGCCCTGCCTGCCAGGCAGAGTGGCCACAAATGAAGGCCATTTTCCATGGGAAAAACGAAGTCCTTTCCCCAGGGTCTCAGGAATATGTTCAAGGTGGCGTTTGAGGCTCTAAGTACTTCCAGGGCCCTAGTTGCTGGCAGCTTTTCTTTTGGAAAAATCCAGCAACGATTGCATCATTCTAGCTAGGCTCCCACTTTCTGCCAGGGTGAGTGGCTGCCAAGGGAGGCCATTTGCCATGGGAAAAAGAAGTCCTTTCCCCAGGGTCTGGGTGTCAGATGAAAGGTGGCCTTTGGGGTTCTGAGGACTTGTAGGGTAGTACTTACTGGCTAGAGTAGAGGAAATGGATTCTATTTGAATATCTGTCTAGAGGCTTTGCCCCACAGGTCCTGGTTGTCCTTGATGGGCTGCAGCTGTGAGCATTGAAGAGAACTGGGATAAAAGGGGGCGGCTTAGCCATTCAGGGAGAGCCTTGAAGGAGCCCTGAACTGGGAAAGAACAGCATGCAGAAGAAAGCGTCTGTGCTGTGAAGATCTGCAGCCATAAGAACACACCGAGGAGGTATGGACTTTAGCAATCTGAGAACAGCATGATGGGACTCTAGAGAAATAGAAGAACAACAAGTGGCAGCTTTCGATTTGGAGCAATCCAGCAAAGCTTGCAAATTTCTTGCTGGGCACCACCCTCTTGGTCAGGGCGAGTGGCCAGAAATGGAGGCCATTTTCCATGGGGAAAACGAAGTCATTGGCCCAGGCTCTGGGTGTCAGATGACTGGTGGCATCTGGGGCTGTAAGGACTTGCAGGGTCCTAGTTGCTGGCAGCTTTCGTTCTGGAAGGATCCAGCAGAGTTTGTAGATTCCTGGCTTGGCACTGCCCTGCCTGCCAGGCCAAGTGGCCACAAATGAAGGCCATTTCCCATGGGAAAAACGAAGTCCTTTCCCCAGGGTCTCAGGAATATGTTCAAGGTGGCGTTTGAGGCTCTAAGTACTTCCAGGGCCCTAGTTGCTGCCAGCTTTTCTTTTGGAAAAATCCAGCAACGATTGCATCATTCTAGCTAGGCTCCCACTTTCTGCCAGGGTGAGTGGCTGCCAAGGGAGGCCATTTGCCATGGGAAAAAGAAGTCCTTTCCCCAGGGTCTGGGTGTCAGATGAAAGGTGGCCTTTGGGGTTCTGAGGACTTGTAGGGTAGTACTTACTGGCTAGAGTAGAGGAAATGGATTCTATTTGAATATCTGTCCCACAGGTCCTGGTTGTCCTTGATGGGCTGCAGCTGTGAGCATTGAAGAGAACTGGGATAAAAGGGGGCGGCGTAGCCATTCAGGGAGAGCCTTGAAGGAGCCCTGAACTGGGAAAGAACAGCATGCAGAAGAAAGCGTCTGTGCTGTGAAGATCTGCAGCCATAAGAACACACCGAGGAGGTATGGACTTTAGCAATCTGAGAACAGCATGATGGGACTCTAGAGAAATAGAAGAACAACAAGTGGTAGCTTTAGATTTGGAGCAATCCAGCAAAGCTTGCAAATTTCTTGCTGGGCACCACCCTCTTGGTCAGGGCGAGTGGCCAGAAATGGAGGCCATTTTCCATGGGGAAAACGAAGTCATTGGCCCAGGCTCTGGGTGTCAGATGACTGGTGGCATCTGGGGCTGTAAGGACTTGCAGGGTCCTAGTTGCTGGCAGCTTTCGTTCTGGAAGGATCCAGCAGAGTTTGTAGATTCCTGGCTTGGCACTGCCCTGCCTGCCAGGCCAAGTGGCCACAAATGAAGGCCATTTCCCATGGGAAAAACGAAGTCCTTTCCCCAGGGTCTCAGGAATATGTTCAAGGTGGCGTTTGAGGCTCTAAGTACTTCCAGGGCCCTAGTTGCTGCCAGCTTTTCTTTTGGAAAAATCCAGCAACGATTGCATCATTCTAGCTAGGCTCCCACTTTCTGCCAGGGTGAGTGGCTGCCAAGGGAGGCCATTTGCCATGGGAAAAAGAAGTCCTTTCCCCAGGGTCTGGGTGTCAGATGAAAGGTGGCCTTTGGGGTTCTGAGGACTTGTAGGGTAGTACTTACTGGCTAGAGTAGAGGAAATGGATTCTATTTGAATATCTGTCCCACAGGTCCTGGTTGTCCTTGATGGGCTGCAGCTGTGAGCATTGAAGAGAACTGGGATAAAAGGGGGCGGCGTAGCCATTCAGGGAGAGCCTTGAAGGAGCCCTGAACTGGGAAAGAACAGCATGCAGAAGAAAGCGTCTGTGCTGTGAAGATCTGCAGCCATAAGAACACACCGAGGAGGTATGGACTTTAGCAATCTGAGAACAGCATGATGGGACTCTAGAGAAATAGAACAACAACAAGTGGTAGCTTTAGATTTGGAGCAATCCAGCAAAGCTTGCAAATTTCTTGCTGGGCACCACCCTCTTGGTCAGGGCGAGTGGCCAGAAATGGAGGCCATTTTCCATGGGGAAAACGAAGTCATTGGCCCAGGCTCTGGGTGTCAGATGACTGGTGGCATCTGGGGCTCTAAGGACTTGCAGGGTCCTAGTTGCTGGCAGCTTTCGTTCTGGAAGGATCCAGCAGAGTTTGTAGATTCCTGGCTTGGCACTGCCCTGCCTGCCAGGCCAAGTGGCCACAAATGAAGGCCATTTCCCATGGGAAAAACAAAGTCCTTTCCCCAGGGTCTCAGGAATATGTTCAAGGTGGCGTTTGAGGCTCTAAGTACTTCCAGGGCCCTAGTTGCTGCCAGCTTTTCTTTTGGAAAAATCCAGCAACGATTGCATCATTCTAGCTAGGCTCCCACTTTCTGCCAGGGTGAGTGGCTGCCAAGGGAGGCCATTTGCCATGGGAAAAAGAAGTCCTTTCCCCAGGGTCTGGGTGTCAGATGAAAGGTGGCCTTTGGGGTTCTGAGGACTTGTAGGGTAGTACTTACTGGCTAGAGTAGAGGAAATGGATTCTATTTGAATATCTGTCTAGAGGCTTTGCCCCACAGGTCCTGGTTGTCCTTGATGGGCTGCAGCTGTGAGCATTGAAGAGAACTGGGATAAAAGGGGGCGGCGTAGCCATTCAGGGAGAGCCTTGAAGGAGCCCTGAACTGGGAAAGAACAGCATGCAGAAGAAAGCGTCTGTGCTGTGAAGATCTGCAGCCATAAGAACACACCGAGGAGGTATGGACTTTAGCAATCTGAGAACAGCATGATGGGACTCTAGAGAAATAGAACAACAACAAGTGGTAGCTTTAGATTTGGAGCAATCCAGCAAAGCTTGCAAATTTCTTGCTGGGCACCACCCTCTTGGTCAGGGCGAGTGGCCAGAAATGGAGGCCATTTTCCATGGGGAAAACGAAGTCATTGGCCCAGGCTCTGGGTGTCAGATGACTGGTGGCATCTGGGGCTCTAAGGACTTGCAGGGTCCTAGTTGCTGGCAGCTTTCGTTCTGGAAGGATCCAGCAGAGTTTGTAGATTCCTGGCTTGGCACTGCCCTGCCTGCCAGGCCAAGTGGCCACAAATGAAGGCCATTTTCCATGGGAAAAACGAAGTCCTTTCCCCAGGGTCTCAGTAATATGTTCAAGGTGGCGTTTGAGGCTCTAAGTACTTCCAGGGCCCTAGTTGCTGGCAGCTTTTCTTTTGGAAAAATCCAGCAACGATTGCATCATTCTAGCTAGGCTCCCACTTTCTGCCAGGGTGAGTGGCTGCCAAGGGAGGCCATTTGCCATGGGAAAAAGAAGTCCTTTCCCCAGGGTCTGGGTGTCAGATGAAAGGTGGCCTTTGGGGTTCTGAGGACTTGTAGGGTAGTACTTACTGGCTAGAGTAGAGGAAATGGATTCTATTTGAATATCTGTCTAGAGGCTTTGCCCCACAGGTCCTGGTTGTCCTTGATGGGCTGCAGCTGTGAGCATTGAAGAGAACTGGGATAAAAGGGGGCGGCTTAGCCATTCAGGGAGAGCCTTGAAGGAGCCCTGAACTGGGAAAGAACAGCATGCAGAAGAAAGCGTCTGTGCTGTGAAGATCTGCAGCCATAAGAACACACCGAGGAGGTATGGACTTTAGCAATCTGAGAACAGCATGATGGGACTCTAGAGAAATAGAAGAACAACAAGTGGCAGCTTTCGATTTGGAGCAATCCAGCAAAGCTTGCAAATTTCTTGCTGGGCACCACCCTCTTGGTCAGGGCGAGTGGCCAGAAATGGAGGCCATTTTCCATGGGGAAAACGAAGTCATTGGCCCAGGCTCTGGGTGTCAGATGACTGGTGGCATCTGGGGCTCTAAGGACTTGCAGGGTCCTAGTTGCTGGCAGCTTTCGTTCTGGAAGGATCCAGCAGAGTTTGTAGATTCCTGGCTTGGCACTGCCCTGCCTGCCAGGCCAAGTGGCCACAAATGAAGGCCATTTCCCATGGGAAAAACGAAGTCCTTTCCCCAGGGTCTCAGGAATATGTTCAAGGTGGCGTTTGAGGCTCTAAGTACTTCCAGGGCCCTAGTTGCTGCCAGCTTTTCTTTTGGAAAAATCCAGCAACGATTGCATCATTCTAGCTAGGCTCCCACTTTCTGCCAGGGTGAGTGGCTGCCAAGGGAGGCCATTTGCCATGGGAAAAAGAAGTCCTTTCCCCAGGGTCTGGGTGTCAGATGAAAGGTGGCCTTTGGGGTTCTGAGGACTTGTAGGGTAGTACTTACTGGCTAGAGTAGAGGAAATGGATTCTATTTGAATATCTGTCCCACAGGTCCTGGTTGTCCTTGATGGGCTGCAGCTGTGAGCATTGAAGAGAACTGGGATAAAAGGGGGCGGCGTAGCCATTCAGGGAGAGCCTTGAAGGAGCCCTGAACTGGGAAAGAACAGCATGCAGAAGAAAGCGTCTGTGCTGTGAAGATCTGCAGCCATAAGAACACACCGAGGAGGTATGGACTTTAGCAATCTGAGAACAGCATGATGGGACTCTAGAGAAATAGAACAACAACAAGTGGTAGCTTTAGATTTGGAGCAATCCAGCAAAGCTTGCAAATTTCTTGCTGGGCACCACCCTCTTGGTCAGGGTGAGAGGCCAGAAATGGAGGCCATTTTCCATGGGGAAAACGAAGTCATTGGCCCAGGCTCTGGGTGTCAGATGAAAGGTGGCGTCTGGGGCTCTAAGGACTTGCAGGGTCCTAGTTGCTGGCAGCTTTCGTTCTGGAAGGATCCAGCAGAGTTTGTAGATTCCTGGCTTGGCACTGCCCTGCCTGCCAGGCCAAGTGGCCACAAATGAAGGCCATTTCCCATGGGAAAAACAAAGTCCTTTCCCCAGGGTCTCAGTAATATGTTCAAGGTGGCGTTTGAGGCTCTAAGTACTTCCAGGGCCCTAGTTGCTGGCAGCTTTTCTTTTGGAAAAATCCAGCAACGATTGCATCATTCTAGCTAGGCTCCCACTTTCTGCCAGGGTGAGTGGCTGCCAAGGGAGGCCATTTGCCATGGGAAAAAGAAGTCCTTTCCCCAGGGTCTGGGTGTCAGATGAAAGGTGGCCTTTGGGGTTCTGAGGACTTGTAGGGTAGTACTTACTGGCTAGAGTAGAGGAAATGGATTCTATTTGAATATCTGTCTAGAGGCTTTGCCCCACAGGTCCTGGTTGTCCTTGATGGGCTGCAGCTGTGAGCATTGAAGAGAACTGGGATAAAAGGGGGCGGCTTAGCCATTCAGGGAGAGCCTTGAAGGAGCCCTGAACTGGGAAAGAACAGCATGCAGAAGAAAGCGTCTGTGCTGTGAAGATCTGCAGCCATAAGAACACACCGAGGAGGTATGGACTTTAGCAATCTGAGAACAGCATGATGGGACTCTAGAGAAATAGAAGAACAACAAGTGGCAGCTTTCGATTTGGAGCAATCCAGCAAAGCTTGCAAATTTCTTGCTGGGCACCACCCTCTTGGTCAGGGCGAGTGGCCAGAAATGGAGGCCATTTTCCATGGGGAAAACGAAGTCATTGGCCCAGGCTCTGGGTGTCAGATGACTGGTGGCATCTGGGGCTGTAAGGACTTGCAGGGTCCTAGTTGCTGGCAGCTTTCGTTCTGGAAGGATCCAGCACAGTTTGTAGATTCCTGGCTTGGCACTGCCCTGCCTGCCAGGCAGAGTGGCCACAAATGAAGGCCATTTTCCATGGGAAAAACGAAGTCCTTTCCCCAGGGTCTCAGGAATATGTTCAAGGTGGCGTTTGAGGCTCTAAGTACTTCCAGGGCCCTAGTTGCTGGCAGCTTTTCTTTTGGAAAAATCCAGCAACGATTGCATCATTCTAGCTAGGCTCCCACTTTCTGCCAGGGTGAGTGGCTGCCAAGGGAGGCCATTTGCCATGGGAAAAAGAAGTCCTTTCCCCAGGGTCTGGGTGTCAGATGAAAGGTGGCCTTTGGGGTTCTGAGGACTTGTAGGGTAGTACTTACTGGCTAGAGTAGAGGAAATGGATTCTATTTGAATATCTGTCCCACAGGTCCTGGTTGTCCTTGATGGGCTGCAGCTGTGAGCATTGAAGAGAACTGGGATAAAAGGGGGCGGCTTAGCCATTCAGGGAGAGCCTTGAAGGAGCCCTGAACTGGGAAAGAACAGCATGCAGAAGAAAGCGTCTGTGCTGTGAAGATCTGCAGCCATAAGAACACACCGAGGAGGTATGGACTTTAGCAATCTGAGAACAGCATGATGGGACTCTAGAGAAATAGAACAACAACAAGTGGTAGCTTTAGATTTGGAGCAATCCAGCAAAGCTTGCAAATTTCTTGCTGGGCACCACCCTCTTGGTCAGGGCGAGTGGCCAGAAATGGAGGCCATTTTCCATGGGGAAAACGAAGTCATTGGCCCAGGCTCTGGGTGTCAGATGACTGGTGGCATCTGGGGCTGTAAGGACTTGCAGGGTCCTAGTTGCTGGCAGCTTTCGTTCTGGAAGGATCCAGCAGAGTTTGTAGATTCCTGGCTTGGCACTGCCCTGCCTGCCAGGCAGAGTGGCCACAAATGAAGGCCATTTTCCATGGGAAAAACGAAGTCCTTTCCCCAGGGTCTCAGGAATATGTTCAAGGTGGCGTTTGAGGCTCTAAGTACTTCCAGGGCCCTAGTTGCTGCCAGCTTTTCTTTTGGAAAAATCCAGCAACGATTGCATCATTCTAGCTAGGCTCCCACTTTCTGCCAGGGTGAGTGGCTGCCAAGGGAGGCCATTTGCCATGGGAAAAAGAAGTCCTTTCCCCAGGGTCTGGGTGTCAGATGAAAGGTGGCCTTTGGGGTTCTGAGGACTTGTAGGGTAGTACTTACTGGCTAGAGTAGAGGAAATGGATTCTATTTGAATATCTGTCCCACAGGTCCTGGTTGTCCTTGATGGGCTGCAGCTGTGAGCATTGAAGAGAACTGGGATAAAAGGGGGCGGCGTAGCCATTCAGGGAGAGCCTTGAAGGAGCCCTGAACTGGGAAAGAACAGCATGCAGAAGAAAGCGTCTGTGCTGTGAAGATCTGCAGCCATAAGAACACACCGAGGAGGTATGGACTTTAGCAATCTGAGAACAGCATGATGGGACTCTAGAGAAATAGAAGAACAACAAGTGGTAGCTTTAGATTTGGAGCAATCCAGCAAAGCTTGCAAATTTCTTGCTGGGCACCACCCTCTTGGTCAGGGCGAGTGGCCAGAAATGGAGGCCATTTTCCATGGGGAAAACGAAGTCATTGGCCCAGGCTCTGGGTGTCAGATGACTGGTGGCATCTGGGGCTGTAAGGACTTGCAGGGTCCTAGTTGCTGGCAGCTTTCGTTCTGGAAGGATCCAGCAGAGTTTGTAGATTCCTGGCTTGGCACTGCCCTGCCTGCCAGGCCAAGTGGCCACAAATGAAGGCCATTTCCCATGGGAAAAACGAAGTCCTTTCCCCAGGGTCTCAGGAATATGTTCAAGGTGGCGTTTGAGGCTCTAAGTACTTCCAGGGCCCTAGTTGCTGCCAGCTTTTCTTTTGGAAAAATCCAGCAACGATTGCATCATTCTAGCTAGGCTCCCACTTTCTGCCAGGGTGAGTGGCTGCCAAGGGAGGCCATTTGCCATGGGAAAAAGAAGTCCTTTCCCCAGGGTCTGGGTGTCAGATGAAAGGTGGCCTTTGGGGTTCTGAGGACTTGTAGGGTAGTACTTACTGGCTAGAGTAGAGGAAATGGATTCTATTTGAATATCTGTCCCACAGGTCCTGGTTGTCCTTGATGGGCTGCAGCTGTGAGCATTGAAGAGAACTGGGATAAAAGGGGGCGGCGTAGCCATTCAGGGAGAGCCTTGAAGGAGCCCTGAACTGGGAAAGAACAGCATGCAGAAGAAAGCGTCTGTGCTGTGAAGATCTGCAGCCATAAGAACACACCGAGGAGGTATGGACTTTAGCAATCTGAGAACAGCATGATGGGACTCTAGAGAAATAGAAGAACAACAAGTGGTAGCTTTAGATTTGGAGCAATCCAGCAAAGCTTGCAAATTTCTTGCTGGGCACCACCCTCTTGGTCAGGGCGAGTGGCCAGAAATGGAGGCCATTTTCCATGGGGAAAACGAAGTCATTGGCCCAGGCTCTGGGTGTCAGATGACTGGTGGCATCTGGGGCTGTAAGGACTTGCAGGGTCCTAGTTGCTGGCAGCTTTCGTTCTGGAAGGATCCAGCAGAGTTTGTAGATTCCTGGCTTGGCACTGCCCTGCCTGCCAGGCCAAGTGGCCACAAATGAAGGCCATTTCCCATGGGAAAAACGAAGTCCTTTCCCCAGGGTCTCAGGAATATGTTCAAGGTGGCGTTTGAGGCTCTAAGTACTTCCAGGGCCCTAGTTGCTGCCAGCTTTTCTTTTGGAAAAATCCAGCAACGATTGCATCATTCTAGCTAGGCTCCCACTTTCTGCCAGGGTGAGTGGCTGCCAAGGGAGGCCATTTGCCATGGGAAAAAGAAGTCCTTTCCCCAGGGTCTGGGTGTCAGATGAAAGGTGGCCTTTGGGGTTCTGAGGACTTGTAGGGTAGTACTTACTGGCTAGAGTAGAGGAAATGGATTCTATTTGAATATCTGTCTAGAGGCTTTGCCCCACAGGTCCTGGTTGTCCTTGATGGGCTGCAGCTGTGAGCATTGAAGAGAACTGGGATAAAAGGGGGCGGCGTAGCCATTCAGGGAGAGCCTTGAAGGAGCCCTGAACTGGGAAAGAACAGCATGCAGAAGAAAGCGTCTGTGCTGTGAAGATCTGCAGCCATAAGAACACACCGAGGAGGTATGGACTTTAGCAATCTGAGAACAGCATGATGGGACTCTAGAGAAATAGAAGAACAACAAGTGGTAGCTTTAGATTTGGAGCAATCCAGCAAAGCTTGCAAATTTCTTGCTGGGCACCACCCTCTTGGTCAGGGCGAGTGGCCAGAAATGGAGGCCATTTTCCATGGGGAAAACGAAGTCATTGGCCCAGGCTCTGGGTGTCAGATGACTGGTGGCATCTGGGGCTGTAAGGACTTGCAGGGTCCTAGTTGCTGGCAGCTTTCGTTCTGGAAGGATCCAGCAGAGTTTGTAGATTCCTGGCTTGGCACTGCCCTGCCTGCCAGGCAGAGTGGCCACAAATGAAGGCCATTTTCCATGGGAAAAACGAAGTCCTTTCCCCAGGGTCTCAGGAATATGTTCAAGGTGGCGTTTGAGGCTCTAAGTACTTCCAGGGCCCTAGTTGCTGCCAGCTTTTCTTTTGGAAAAATCCAGCAACGATTGCATCATTCTAGCTAGGCTCCCACTTTCTGCCAGGGTGAGTGGCTGCCAAGGGAGGCCATTTGCCATGGGAAAAAGAAGTCCTTTCCCCAGGGTCTGGGTGTCAGATGAAAGGTGGCCTTTGGGGTTCTGAGGACTTGTAGGGTAGTACTTACTGGCTAGAGTAGAGGAAATGGATTCTATTTGAATATCTGTCCCACAGGTCCTGGTTGTCCTTGATGGGCTGCAGCTGTGAGCATTGAAGAGAACTGGGATAAAAGGGGGCGGCGTAGCCATTCAGGGAGAGCCTTGAAGGAGCCCTGAACTGGGAAAGAACAGCATGCAGAAGAAAGCGTCTGTGCTGTGAAGATCTGCAGCCATAAGAACACACCGAGGAGGTATGGACTTTAGCAATCTGAGAACAGCATGATGGGACTCTAGAGAAATAGAACAACAACAAGTGGTAGCTTTAGATTTGGAGCAATCCAGCAAAGCTTGCAAATTTCTTGCTGGGCACCACCCTCTTGGTCAGGGCGAGTGGCCAGAAATGGAGGCCATTTTCCATGGGGAAAACGAAGTCATTGGCCCAGGCTCTGGGTGTCAGATGACTGGTGGCATCTGGGGCTCTAAGGACTTGCAGGGTCCTAGTTGCTGGCAGCTTTCGTTCTGGAAGGATCCAGCAGAGTTTGTAGATTCCTGGCTTGGCACTGCCCTGCCTGCCAGGCCAAGTGGCCACAAATGAAGGCCATTTTCCATGGGAAAAACGAAGTCCTTTCCCCAGGGTCTCAGGAATATGTTCAAGGTGGCGTTTGAGGCTCTAAGTACTTCCAGGGCCCTAGTTGCTGGCAGCTTTTCTTTTGGAAAAATCCAGCAACGATTGCATCATTCTAGCTAGGCTCCCACTTTCTGCCAGGGTGAGTGGCTGCCAAGGGAGGCCATTTGCCATGGGAAAAAGAAGTCCTTTCCCCAGGGTCTGGGTGTCAGATGAAAGGTGGCCTTTGGGGTTCTGAGGACTTGTAGGGTAGTACTTACTGGCTAGAGTAGAGGAAATGGATTCTATTTGAATATCTGTCCCACAGGTCCTGGTTGTCCTTGATGGGCTGCAGCTGTGAGCATTGAAGAGAACTGGGATAAAAGGGGGCGGCGTAGCCATTCAGGGAGAGCCTTGAAGGAGCCCTGAACTGGGAAAGAACAGCATGCAGAAGAAAGCGTCTGTGCTGTGAAGATCTGCAGCCATAAGAACACACCGAGGAGGTATGGACTTTAGCAATCTGAGAACAGCATGATGGGACTCTAGAGAAATAGAACAACAACAAGTGGTAGCTTTAGATTTGGAGCAATCCAGCAAAGCTTGCAAATTTCTTGCTGGGCACCACCCTCTTGGTCAGGGCGAGTGGCCAGAAATGGAGGCCATTTTCCATGGGGAAAACGAAGTCATTGGCCCAGGCTCTGGGTGTCAGATGACTGGTGGCATCTGGGGCTCTAAGGACTTGCAGGGTCCTAGTTGCTGGCAGCTTTCGTTCTGGAAGGATCCAGCAGAGTTTGTAGATTCCTGGCTTGGCACTGCCCTGCCTGCCAGGCCAAGTGGCCACAAATGAAGGCCATTTCCCATGGGAAAAACGAAGTCCTTTCCCCAGGGTCTCAGGAATATGTTCAAGGTGGCATTTGAGGCTCTAAGTACTTCCAGGGCCCTAGTTGCTGCCAGCTTTTCTTTTGGAAAAATCCAGCAACGATTGCATCATTCTAGCTAGGCTCCCACTTTCTGCCAGGGTGAGTGGCTGCCAAGGGAGGCCATTTGCCATGGGAAAAAGAAGTCCTTTCCCCAGGGTCTGGGTGTCAGATGAAAGGTGGCCTTTGGGGTTCTGAGGACTTGTAGGGTAGTACTTACTGGCTAGAGTAGAGGAAATGGATTCTATTTGAATATCTGTCCCACAGGTCCTGGTTGTCCTTGATGGGCTGCAGCTGTGAGCATTGAAGAGAACTGGGATAAAAGGGGGCGGCGTAGCCATTCAGGGAGAGCCTTGAAGGAGCCCTGAACTGGGAAAGAACAGCATGCAGAAGAAAGCGTCTGTGCTGTGAAGATCTGCAGCCATAAGAACACACCGAGGAGGTATGGACTTTAGCAATCTGAGAACAGCATGATGGGACTCTAGAGAAATAGAAGAACAACAAGTGGTAGCTTTAGATTTGGAGCAATCCAGCAAAGCTTGCAAATTTCTTGCTGGGCACCACCCTCTTGGTCAGGGCGAGTGGCCAGAAATGGAGGCCATTTTCCATGGGGAAAACGAAGTCATTGGCCCAGGCTCTGGGTGTCAGATGACTGGTGGCATCTGGGGCTCTAAGGACTTGCAGGGTCCTAGTTGCTGGCAGCTTTCGTTCTGGAAGGATCCAGCAGAGTTTGTAGATTCCTGGCTTGGCACTGCCCTGCCTGCCAGGCCAAGTGGCCACAAATGAAGGCCATTTCCCATGGGAAAAACGAAGTCCTTTCCCCAGGGTCTCAGGAATATGTTCAAGGTGGCGTTTGAGGCTCTAAGTACTTCCAGGGCCCTAGTTGCTGCCAGCTTTTCTTTTGGAAAAATCCAGCAACGATTGCATCATTCTAGCTAGGCTCCCACTTTCTGCCAGGGTGAGTGGCTGCCAAGGGAGGCCATTTGCCATGGGAAAAAGAAGTCCTTTCCCCAGGGTCTGGGTGTCAGATGAAAGGTGGCCTTTGGGGTTCTGAGGACTTGTAGGGTAGTACTTACTGGCTAGAGTAGAGGAAATGGATTCTATTTGAATATCTGTCCCACAGGTCCTGGTTGTCCTTGATGGGCTGCAGCTGTGAGCATTGAAGAGAACTGGGATAAAAGGGGGCGGCGTAGCCATTCAGGGAGAGCCTTGAAGGAGCCCTGAACTGGGAAAGAACAGCATGCAGAAGAAAGCGTCTGTGCTGTGAAGATCTGCAGCCATAAGAACACACCGAGGAGGTATGGACTTTAGCAATCTGAGAACAGCATGATGGGACTCTAGAGAAATAGAACAACAACAAGTGGTAGCTTTAGATTTGGAGCAATCCAGCAAAGCTTGCAAATTTCTTGCTGGGCACCACCCTCTTGGTCAGGGCGAGTGGCCAGAAATGGAGGCCATTTTCCATGGGGAAAACGAAGTCATTGGCCCAGGCTCTGGGTGTCAGATGACTGGTGGCATCTGGGGCTGTAAGGACTTGCAGGGTCCTAGTTGCTGGCAGCTTTCGTTCTGGAAGGATCCAGCAGAGTTTGTAGATTCCTGGCTTGGCACTGCCCTGCCTGCCAGGCCAAGTGGCCACAAATGAAGGCCATTTCCCATGGGAAAAACGAAGTCCTTTCCCCAGGGTCTCAGGAATATGTTCAAGGTGGCGTTTGAGGCTCTAAGTACTTCCAGGGCCCTAGTTGCTGCCAGCTTTTCTTTTGGAAAAATCCAGCAACGATTGCATCATTCTAGCTAGGCTCCCACTTTCTGCCAGGGTGAGTGGCTGCCAAGGGAGGCCATTTGCCATGGGAAAAAGAAGTCCTTTCCCCAGGGTCTGGGTGTCAGATGAAAGGTGGCCTTTGGGGTTCTGAGGACTTGTAGGGTAGTACTTACTGGCTAGAGTAGAGGAAATGGATTCTATTTGAATATCTGTCTAGAGGCTTTGCCCCACAGGTCCTGGTTGTCCTTGATGGGCTGCAGCTGTGAGCATTGAAGAGAACTGGGATAAAAGGGGGCGGCGTAGCCATTCAGGGAGAGCCTTGAAGGAGCCCTGAACTGGGAAAGAACAGCATGCAGAAGAAAGCGTCTGTGCTGTGAAGATCTGCAGCCATAAGAACACACCGAGGAGGTATGGACTTTAGCAATCTGAGAACAGCATGATGGGACTCTAGAGAAATAGAAGAACAACAAGTGGTAGCTTTAGATTTGGAGCAATCCAGCAAAGCTTGCAAATTTCTTGCTGGGCACCACCCTCTTGGTCAGGGCGAGTGGCCAGAAATGGAGGCCATTTTCCATGGGGAAAACGAAGTCATTGGCCCAGGCTCTGGGTGTCAGATGACTGGTGGCATCTGGGGCTGTAAGGACTTGCAGGGTCCTAGTTGCTGGCAGCTTTCGTTCTGGAAGGATCCAGCAGAGTTTGTAGATTCCTGGCTTGGCACTGCCCTGCCTGCCAGGCAGAGTGGCCACAAATGAAGGCCATTTTCCATGGGAAAAACGAAGTCCTTTCCCCAGGGTCTCAGGAATATGTTCAAGGTGGCGTTTGAGGCTCTAAGTACTTCCAGGGCCCTAGTTGCTGCCAGCTTTTCTTTTGGAAAAATCCAGCAACGATTGCATCATTCTAGCTAGGCTCCCACTTTCTGCCAGGGTGAGTGGCTGCCAAGGGAGGCCATTTGCCATGGGAAAAAGAAGTCCTTTCCCCAGGGTCTGGGTGTCAGATGAAAGGTGGCCTTTGGGGTTCTGAGGACTTGTAGGGTAGTACTTACTGGCTAGAGTAGAGGAAATGGATTCTATTTGAATATCTGTCCCACAGGTCCTGGTTGTCCTTGATGGGCTGCAGCTGTGAGCATTGAAGAGAACTGGGATAAAAGGGGGCGGCGTAGCCATTCAGGGAGAGCCTTGAAGGAGCCCTGAACTGGGAAAGAACAGCATGCAGAAGAAAGCGTCTGTGCTGTGAAGATCTGCAGCCATAAGAACACACCGAGGAGGTATGGACTTTAGCAATCTGAGAACAGCATGATGGGACTCTAGAGAAATAGAACAACAACAAGTGGTAGCTTTAGATTTGGAGCAATCCAGCAAAGCTTGCAAATTTCTTGCTGGGCACCACCCTCTTGGTCAGGGCGAGTGGCCAGAAATGGAGGCCATTTTCCATGGGGAAAACGAAGTCATTGGCCCAGGCTCTGGGTGTCAGATGACTGGTGGCATCTGGGGCTCTAAGGACTTGCAGGGTCCTAGTTGCTGGCAGCTTTCGTTCTGGAAGGATCCAGCAGAGTTTGTAGATTCCTGGCTTGGCACTGCCCTGCCTGCCAGGCCAAGTGGCCACAAATGAAGGCCATTTTCCATGGGAAAAACGAAGTCCTTTCCCCAGGGTCTCAGGAATATGTTCAAGGTGGCGTTTGAGGCTCTAAGTACTTCCAGGGCCCTAGTTGCTGGCAGCTTTTCTTTTGGAAAAATCCAGCAACGATTGCATCATTCTAGCTAGGCTCCCACTTTCTGCCAGGGTGAGTGGCTGCCAAGGGAGGCCATTTGCCATGGGAAAAAGAAGTCCTTTCCCCAGGGTCTGGGTGTCAGATGAAAGGTGGCCTTTGGGGTTCTGAGGACTTGTAGGGTAGTACTTACTGGCTAGAGTAGAGGAAATGGATTCTATTTGAATATCTGTCCCACAGGTCCTGGTTGTCCTTGATGGGCTGCAGCTGTGAGCATTGAAGAGAACTGGGATAAAAGGGGGCGGCGTAGCCATTCAGGGAGAGCCTTGAAGGAGCCCTGAACTGGGAAAGAACAGCATGCAGAAGAAAGCGTCTGTGCTGTGAAGATCTGCAGCCATAAGAACACACCGAGGAGGTATGGACTTTAGCAATCTGAGAACAGCATGATGGGACTCTAGAGAAATAGAACAACAACAAGTGGTAGCTTTAGATTTGGAGCAATCCAGCAAAGCTTGCAAATTTCTTGCTGGGCACCACCCTCTTGGTCAGGGCGAGTGGCCAGAAATGGAGGCCATTTTCCATGGGGAAAACGAAGTCATTGGCCCAGGCTCTGGGTGTCAGATGACTGGTGGCATCTGGGGCTCTAAGGACTTGCAGGGTCCTAGTTGCTGGCAGCTTTCGTTCTGGAAGGATCCAGCAGAGTTTGTAGATTCCTGGCTTGGCACTGCCCTGCCTGCCAGGCCAAGTGGCCACAAATGAAGGCCATTTCCCATGGGAAAAACGAAGTCCTTTCCCCAGGGTCTCAGGAATATGTTCAAGGTGGCATTTGAGGCTCTAAGTACTTCCAGGGCCCTAGTTGCTGGCAGCTTTTCTTTTGGAAAAATCCAGCAACGATTGCATCATTCTAGCTAGGCTCCCACTTTCTGCCAGGGTGAGTGGCTGCCAAGGGAGGCCATTTGCCATGGGAAAAAGAAGTCCTTTCCCCAGGGTCTGGGTGTCAGATGAAAGGTGGCCTTTGGGGTTCTGAGGACTTGTAGGGTAGTACTTACTGGCTAGAGTAGAGGAAATGGATTCTATTTGAATATCTGTCCCACAGGTCCTGGTTGTCCTTGATGGGCTGCAGCTGTGAGCATTGAAGAGAACTGGGATAAAAGGGGGCGGCGTAGCCATTCAGGGAGAGCCTTGAAGGAGCCCTGAACTGGGAAAGAACAGCATGCAGAAGAAAGCGTCTGTGCTGTGAAGATCTGCAGCCATAAGAACACACCGAGGAGGTATGGACTTTAGCAATCTGAGAACAGCATGATGGGACTCTAGAGAAATAGAAGAACAACAAGTGGTAGCTTTAGATTTGGAGCAATCCAGCAAAGCTTGCAAATTTCTTGCTGGGCACCACCCTCTTGGTCAGGGCGAGTGGCCAGAAATGGAGGCCATTTTCCATGGGGAAAACGAAGTCATTGGCCCAGGCTCTGGGTGTCAGATGACTGGTGGCATCTGGGGCTCTAAGGACTTGCAGGGTCCTAGTTGCTGGCAGCTTTCGTTCTGGAAGGATCCAGCAGAGTTTGTAGATTCCTGGCTTGGCACTGCCCTGCCTGCCAGGCCAAGTGGCCACAAATGAAGGCCATTTCCCATGGGAAAAACAAAGTCCTTTCCCCAGGGTCTCAGTAATATGTTCAAGGTGGCGTTTGAGGCTCTAAGTACTTCCAGGGCCCTAGTTGCTGCCAGCTTTTCTTTTGGAAAAATCCAGCAACGATTGCATCATTCTAGCTAGGCTCCCACTTTCTGCCAGGGTGAGTGGCTGCCAAGGGAGGCCATTTGCCATGGGAAAAAGAAGTCCTTTCCCCAGGGTCTGGGTGTCAGATGAAAGGTGGCCTTTGGGGTTCTGAGGACTTGTAGGGTAGTACTTACTGGCTAGAGTAGAGGAAATGGATTCTATTTGAATATCTGTCTAGAGGCTTTGCCCCACAGGTCCTGGTTGTCCTTGATGGGCTGCAGCTGTGAGCATTGAAGAGAACTGGGATAAAAGGGGGCGGCGTAGCCATTCAGGGAGAGCCTTGAAGGAGCCCTGAACTGGGAAAGAACAGCATGCAGAAGAAAGCGTCTGTGCTGTGAAGATCTGCAGCCATAAGAACACACCGAGGAGGTATGGACTTTAGCAATCTGAGAACAGCATGATGGGACTCTAGAGAAATAGAAGAACAACAAGTGGTAGCTTTAGATTTGGAGCAATCCAGCAAAGCTTGCAAATTTCTTGCTGGGCACCACCCTCTTGGTCAGGGCGAGTGGCCAGAAATGGAGGCCATTTTCCATGGGGAAAACGAAGTCATTGGCCCAGGCTCTGGGTGTCAGATGACTGGTGGCATCTGGGGCTGTAAGGACTTGCAGGGTCCTAGTTGCTGGCAGCTTTCGTTCTGGAAGGATCCAGCAGAGTTTGTAGATTCCTGGCTTGGCACTGCCCTGCCTGCCAGGCAGAGTGGCCACAAATGAAGGCCATTTTCCATGGGAAAAACGAAGTCCTTTCCCCAGGGTCTCAGGAATATGTTCAAGGTGGCGTTTGAGGCTCTAAGTACTTCCAGGGCCCTAGTTGCTGCCAGCTTTTCTTTTGGAAAAATCCAGCAACGATTGCATCATTCTAGCTAGGCTCCCACTTTCTGCCAGGGTGAGTGGCTGCCAAGGGAGGCCATTTGCCATGGGAAAAAGAAGTCCTTTCCCCAGGGTCTGGGTGTCAGATGAAAGGTGGCCTTTGGGGTTCTGAGGACTTGTAGGGTAGTACTTACTGGCTAGAGTAGAGGAAATGGATTCTATTTGAATATCTGTCCCACAGGTCCTGGTTGTCCTTGATGGGCTGCAGCTGTGAGCATTGAAGAGAACTGGGATAAAAGGGGGCGGCGTAGCCATTCAGGGAGAGCCTTGAAGGAGCCCTGAACTGGGAAAGAACAGCATGCAGAAGAAAGCGTCTGTGCTGTGAAGATCTGCAGCCATAAGAACACACCGAGGAGGTATGGACTTTAGCAATCTGAGAACAGCATGATGGGACTCTAGAGAAATAGAACAACAACAAGTGGTAGCTTTAGATTTGGAGCAATCCAGCAAAGCTTGCAAATTTCTTGCTGGGCACCACCCTCTTGGTCAGGGCGAGTGGCCAGAAATGGAGGCCATTTTCCATGGGGAAAACGAAGTCATTGGCCCAGGCTCTGGGTGTCAGATGACTGGTGGCATCTGGGGCTCTAAGGACTTGCAGGGTCCTAGTTGCTGGCAGCTTTCGTTCTGGAAGGATCCAGCAGAGTTTGTAGATTCCTGGCTTGGCACTGCCCTGCCTGCCAGGCCAAGTGGCCACAAATGAAGGCCATTTCCCATGGGAAAAACGAAGTCCTTTCCCCAGGGTCTCAGGAATATGTTCAAGGTGGCATTTGAGGCTCTAAGTACTTCCAGGGCCCTAGTTGCTGGCAGCTTTTCTTTTGGAAAAATCCAGCAACGATTGCATCATTCTAGCTAGGCTCCCACTTTCTGCCAGGGTGAGTGGCTGCCAAGGGAGGCCATTTGCCATGGGAAAAAGAAGTCCTTTCCCCAGGGTCTGGGTGTCAGATGAAAGGTGGCCTTTGGGGTTCTGAGGACTTGTAGGGTAGTACTTACTGGCTAGAGTAGAGGAAATGGATTCTATTTGAATATCTGTCCCACAGGTCCTGGTTGTCCTTGATGGGCTGCAGCTGTGAGCATTGAAGAGAACTGGGATAAAAGGGGGCGGCGTAGCCATTCAGGGAGAGCCTTGAAGGAGCCCTGAACTGGGAAAGAACAGCATGCAGAAGAAAGCGTCTGTGCTGTGAAGATCTGCAGCCATAAGAACACACCGAGGAGGTATGGACTTTAGCAATCTGAGAACAGCATGATGGGACTCTAGAGAAATAGAAGAACAACAAGTGGTAGCTTTAGATTTGGAGCAATCCAGCAAAGCTTGCAAATTTCTTGCTGGGCACCACCCTCTTGGTCAGGGCGAGTGGCCAGAAATGGAGGCCATTTTCCATGGGGAAAACGAAGTCATTGGCCCAGGCTCTGGGTGTCAGATGACTGGTGGCATCTGGGGCTGTAAGGACTTGCAGGGTCCTAGTTGCTGGCAGCTTTCGTTCTGGAAGGATCCAGCAGAGTTTGTAGATTCCTGGCTTGGCACTGCCCTGCCTGCCAGGCCAAGTGGCCACAAATGAAGGCCATTTCCCATGGGAAAAACGAAGTCCTTTCCCCAGGGTCTCAGGAATATGTTCAAGGTGGCGTTTGAGGCTCTAAGTACTTCCAGGGCCCTAGTTGCTGCCAGCTTTTCTTTTGGAAAAATCCAGCAACGATTGCATCATTCTAGCTAGGCTCCCACTTTCTGCCAGGGTGAGTGGCTGCCAAGGGAGGCCATTTGCCATGGGAAAAAGAAGTCCTTTCCCCAGGGTCTGGGTGTCAGATGAAAGGTGGCCTTTGGGGTTCTGAGGACTTGTAGGGTAGTACTTACTGGCTAGAGTAGAGGAAATGGATTCTATTTGAATATCTGTCCCACAGGTCCTGGTTGTCCTTGATGGGCTGCAGCTGTGAGCATTGAAGAGAACTGGGATAAAAGGGGGCGGCGTAGCCATTCAGGGAGAGCCTTGAAGGAGCCCTGAACTGGGAAAGAACAGCATGCAGAAGAAAGCGTCTGTGCTGTGAAGATCTGCAGCCATAAGAACACACCGAGGAGGTATGGACTTTAGCAATCTGAGAACAGCATGATGGGACTCTAGAGAAATAGAAGAACAACAAGTGGTAGCTTTAGATTTGGAGCAATCCAGCAAAGCTTGCAAATTTCTTGCTGGGCACCACCCTCTTGGTCAGGGTGAGTGGCCAGAAATGGAGGCCATTTTCCATGGGGAAAACGAAGTCATTGGCCCAGGCTCTGGGTGTCAGATGACTGGTGGCATCTGGGGCTCTAAGGACTTGCAGGGTCCTAGTTGCTGGCAGCTTTCGTTCTGGAAGGATCCAGCAGAGTTTGTAGATTCCTGGCTTGGCACTGCCCTGCCTGCCAGGCCAAGTGGCCACAAATGAAGGCCATTTTCCATGGGAAAAACGAAGTCCTTTCCCCAGGGTCTCAGGAATATGTTCAAGGTGGCGTTTGAGGCTCTAAGTACTTCCAGGGCCCTAGTTGCTGCCAGCTTTTCTTTTGGAAAAATCCAGCAACGATTGCATCATTCTAGCTAGGCTCCCACTTTCTGCCAGGGTGAGTGGCTGCCAAGGGAGGCCATTTGCCATGGGAAAAAGAAGTCCTTTCCCCAGGGTCTGGGTGTCAGATGAAAGGTGGCCTTTGGGGTTCTGAGGACTTGTAGGGTAGTACTTACTGGCTAGAGTAGAGGAAATGGATTCTATTTGAATATCTGTCCCACAGGTCCTGGTTGTCCTTGATGGGCTGCAGCTGTGAGCATTGAAGAGAACTGGGATAAAAGGGGGCGGCGTAGCCATTCAGGGAGAGCCTTGAAGGAGCCCTGAACTGGGAAAGAACAGCATGCAGAAGAAAGCGTCTGTGCTGTGAAGATCTGCAGCCATAAGAACACACCGAGGAGGTATGGACTTTAGCAATCTGAGAACAGCATGATGGGACTCTAGAGAAATAGAAGAACAACAAGTGGTAGCTTTAGATTTGGAGCAATCCAGCAAAGCTTGCAAATTTCTTGCTGGGCACCACCCTCTTGGTCAGGGCGAGTGGCCAGAAATGGAGGCCATTTTCCATGGGGAAAACGAAGTCATTGGCCCAGGCTCTGGGTGTCAGATGACTGGTGGCATCTGGGGCTGTAAGGACTTGCAGGGTCCTAGTTGCTGGCAGCTTTCGTTCTGGAAGGATCCAGCAGAGTTTGTAGATTCCTGGCTTGGCACTGCCCTGCCTGCCAGGCAGAGTGGCCACAAATGAAGGCCATTTTCCATGGGAAAAACGAAGTCCTTTCCCCAGGGTCTCAGGAATATGTTCAAGGTGGCGTTTGAGGCTCTAAGTACTTCCAGGGCCCTAGTTGCTGCCAGCTTTTCTTTTGGAAAAATCCAGCAACGATTGCATCATTCTAGCTAGGCTCCCACTTTCTGCCAGGGTGAGTGGCTGCCAAGGGAGGCCATTTGCCATGGGAAAAAGAAGTCCTTTCCCCAGGGTCTGGGTGTCAGATGAAAGGTGGCCTTTGGGGTTCTGAGGACTTGTAGGGTAGTACTTACTGGCTAGAGTAGAGGAAATGGATTCTATTTGAATATCTGTCCCACAGGTCCTGGTTGTCCTTGATGGGCTGCAGCTGTGAGCATTGAAGAGAACTGGGATAAAAGGGGGCGGCGTAGCCATTCAGGGAGAGCCTTGAAGGAGCCCTGAACTGGGAAAGAACAGCATGCAGAAGAAAGCGTCTGTGCTGTGAAGATCTGCAGCCATAAGAACACACCGAGGAGGTATGGACTTTAGCAATCTGAGAACAGCATGATGGGACTCTAGAGAAATAGAACAACAACAAGTGGTAGCTTTAGATTTGGAGCAATCCAGCAAAGCTTGCAAATTTCTTGCTGGGCACCACCCTCTTGGTCAGGGTGAGAGGCCAGAAATGGAGGCCATTTTCCATGGGGAAAACGAAGTCATTGGCCCAGGCTCTGGGTGTCAGATGAAAGGTGGCGTCTGGGGCTCTAAGGACTTGCAGGGTCCTAGTTGCTGGCAGCTTTCGTTCTGGAAGGATCCAGCATAGTTTGTAGATTCCTGGCTTGGCACTGCCCTGCCTGCCAGGCCAAGTGGCCACAAATGAAGGCCATTTCCCATGGGAAAAACGAAGTCCTTTCCCCAGGGTCTCAGGAATATGTTCAAGGTGGCGTTTGAGGCTCTAAGTACTTCCAGGGCCCTAGTTGCTGCCAGCTTTTCTTTTGGAAAAATCCAGCAACGATTGCATCATTCTAGCTAGGCTCCCACTTTCTGCCAGGGTGAGTGGCTGCCAAGGGAGGCCATTTGCCATGGGAAAAAGAAGTCCTTTCCCCAGGGTCTGGGTGTCAGATGAAAGGTGGCCTTTGGGGTTCTGAGGACTTGTAGGGTAGTACTTACTGGCTAGAGTAGAGGAAATGGATTCTATTTGAATATCTGTCCCACAGGTCCTGGTTGTCCTTGATGGGCTGCAGCTGTGAGCATTGAAGAGAACTGGGATAAAAGGGGGCGGCGTAGCCATTCAGGGAGAGCCTTGAAGGAGCCCTGAACTGGGAAAGAACAGCATGCAGAAGAAAGCGTCTGTGCTGTGAAGATCTGCAGCCATAAGAACACACCGAGGAGGTATGGACTTTAGCAATCTGAGAACAGCATGATGGGACTCTAGAGAAATAGAAGAACAACAAGTGGTAGCTTTAGATTTGGAGCAATCCAGCAAAGCTTGCAAATTTCTTGCTGGGCACCACCCTCTTGGTCAGGGCGAGTGGCCAGAAATGGAGGCCATTTTCCATGGGGAAAACGAAGTCATTGGCCCAGGCTCTGGGTGTCAGATGACTGGTGGCATCTGGGGCTGTAAGGACTTGCAGGGTCCTAGTTGCTGGCAGCTTTCGTTCTGGAAGGATCCAGCAGAGTTTGTAGATTCCTGGCTTGGCACTGCCCTGCCTGCCAGGCCAAGTGGCCACAAATGAAGGCCATTTCCCATGGGAAAAACGAAGTCCTTTCCCCAGGGTCTCAGGAATATGTTCAAGGTGGCGTTTGAGGCTCTAAGTACTTCCAGGGCCCTAGTTGCTGGCAGCTTTTCTTTTGGAAAAATCCAGCAACGATTGCATCATTCTAGCTAGGCTCCCACTTTCTGCCAGGGTGAGTGGCTGCCAAGGGAGGCCATTTGCCATGGGAAAAAGAAGTCCTTTCCCCAGGGTCTGGGTGTCAGATGAAAGGTGGCCTTTGGGGTTCTGAGGACTTGTAGGGTAGTACTTACTGGCTAGAGTAGAGGAAATGGATTCTATTTGAATATCTGTCCCACAGGTCCTGGTTGTCCTTGATGGGCTGCAGCTGTGAGCATTGAAGAGAACTGGGATAAAAGGGGGCGGCGTAGCCATTCAGGGAGAGCCTTGAAGGAGCCCTGAACTGGGAAAGAACAGCATGCAGAAGAAAGCGTCTGTGCTGTGAAGATCTGCAGCCATAAGAACACACCGAGGAGGTATGGACTTTAGCAATCTGAGAACAGCATGATGGGACTCTAGAGAAATAGAAGAACAACAAGTGGTAGCTTTAGATTTGGAGCAATCCAGCAAAGCTTGCAAATTTCTTGCTGGGCACCACCCTCTTGGTCAGGGCGAGTGGCCAGAAATGGAGGCCATTTTCCATGGGGAAAACGAAGTCATTGGCCCAGGCTCTGGGTGTCAGATGACTGGTGGCATCTGGGGCTGTAAGGACTTGCAGGGTCCTAGTTGCTGGCAGCTTTCGTTCTGGAAGGATCCAGCAGAGTTTGTAGATTCCTGGCTTGGCACTGCCCTGCCTGCCAGGCCAAGTGGCCACAAATGAAGGCCATTTCCCATGGGAAAAACGAAGTCCTTTCCCCAGGGTCTCAGGAATATGTTCAAGGTGGCGTTTGAGGCTCTAAGTACTTCCAGGGCCCTAGTTGCTGCCAGCTTTTCTTTTGGAAAAATCCAGCAACGATTGCATCATTCTAGCTAGGCTCCCACTTTCTGCCAGGGTGAGTGGCTGCCAAGGGAGGCCATTTGCCATGGGAAAAAGAAGTCCTTTCCCCAGGGTCTGGGTGTCAGATGAAAGGTGGCCTTTGGGGTTCTGAGGACTTGTAGGGTAGTACTTACTGGCTAGAGTAGAGGAAATGGATTCTATTTGAATATCTGTCCCACAGGTCCTGGTTGTCCTTGATGGGCTGCAGCTGTGAGCATTGAAGAGAACTGGGATAAAAGGGGGCGGCGTAGCCATTCAGGGAGAGCCTTGAAGGAGCCCTGAACTGGGAAAGAACAGCATGCAGAAGAAAGCGTCTGTGCTGTGAAGATCTGCAGCCATAAGAACACACCGAGGAGGTATGGACTTTAGCAATCTGAGAACAGCATGATGGGACTCTAGAGAAATAGAAGAACAACAAGTGGTAGCTTTAGATTTGGAGCAATCCAGCAAAGCTTGCAAATTTCTTGCTGGGCACCACCCTCTTGGTCAGGGCGAGTGGCCAGAAATGGAGGCCATTTTCCATGGGGAAAACGAAGTCATTGGCCCAGGCTCTGGGTGTCAGATGACTGGTGGCATCTGGGCCTCTAAGGACTTGCAGGGTCCTAGTTGCTGGCAGCTTTCGTTCTGGAAGGATCCAGCAGAGTTTGTAGATTCCTGGCTTGGCACTGCCCTGCCTGCCAGGCCAAGTGGCCACAAATGAAGGCCATTTTCCATGGGAAAAACGAAGTCCTTTCCCCAGGGTCTCAGGAATATGTTCAAGGTGGCGTTTGAGGCTCTAAGTACTTCCAGGGCCCTAGTTGCTGGCAGCTTTTCTTTTGGAAAAATCCAGCAACGATTGCATCATTCTAGCTAGGCTCCCACTTTCTGCCAGGGTGAGTGGCTGCCAAGGGAGGCCATTTGCCATGGGAAAAAGAAGTCCTTTCCCCAGGGTCTGGGTGTCAGATGAAAGGTGGCCTTTGGGGTTCTGAGGACTTGTAGGGTAGTACTTACTGGCTAGAGTAGAGGAAATGGATTCTATTTGAATATCTGTCCCACAGGTCCTGGTTGTCCTTGATGGGCTGCAGCTGTGAGCATTGAAGAGAACTGGGATAAAAGGGGGCGGCGTAGCCATTCAGGGAGAGCCTTGAAGGAGCCCTGAACTGGGAAAGAACAGCATGCAGAAGAAAGCGTCTGTGCTGTGAAGATCTGCAGCCATAAGAACACACCGAGGAGGTATGGACTTTAGCAAT
Source organism: Agelaius phoeniceus (assembly GCF_051311805.1). Taxonomy (NCBI): domain Eukaryota; kingdom Metazoa; phylum Chordata; class Aves; order Passeriformes; family Icteridae; genus Agelaius; species Agelaius phoeniceus. The sequence continues at coordinate 53,659 of NW_027509999.1, forward strand.
CTGAGAACAGCATGATGGGACTCTAGAGAAATAGAAGAACAACAAGTGGTAGCTTTAGATTTGGAGCAATCCAGCAAAGCTTGCAAATTTCTTGCTGGGCACCACCCTCTTGGTCAGGGCGAGTGGCCAGAAATGGAGGCCATTTTCCATGGGGAAAACGAAGTCATTGGCCCAGGCTCTGGGTGTCAGATGACTGGTGGCATCTGGGGCTGTAAGGACTTGCAGGGTCCTAGTTGCTGGCAGCTTTCGTTCTGGAAGGATCCAGCAGAGTTTGTAGATTCCTGGCTTGGCACTGCCCTGCCTGCCAGGCAGAGTGGCCAGAAATGAAGGCCATTTTCCATGGGAAAAACGAAGTCCTTTCCCCAGGGTCTCAGTAATATGTTCAAGGTGGCGTTTGAGGCTCTAAGTACTTCCAGGGCCCTAGTTGCTGGCAGCTTTTCTTTTGGAAAAATCCAGCAACGATTGCATCATTCTAGCTAGGCTCCCACTTTCTGCCAGGGTGAGTGGCTGCCAAGGGAGGCCATTTGCCATGGGAAAAAGAAGTCCTTTCCCCAGGGTCTGGGTGTCAGATGAAAGGTGGCCTTTGGGGTTCTGAGGACTTGTAGGGTAGTACTTACTGGCTAGAGTAGAGGAAATGGATTCTATTTGAATATCTGTCTAGAGGCTTTGCCCCACAGGTCCTGGTTGTCCTTGATGGGCTGCAGCTGTGAGCATTGAAGAGAACTGGGATAAAAGGGGGCGGCGTAGCCATTCAGGGAGAGCCTTGAAGGAGCCCTGAACTGGGAAAGAACAGCATGCAGAAGAAAGCGTCTGTGCTGTGAAGATCTGCAGCCATAAGAACACACCGAGGAGGTATGGACTTTAGCAATCTGAGAACAGCATGATGGGACTCTAGAGAAATAGAACAACAACAAGTGGTAGCTTTAGATTTGGAGCAATCCAGCAAAGCTTGCAAATTTCTTGCTGGGCACCACCCTCTTGGTCAGGGCGAGTGGCCAGAAATGGAGGCCATTTTCCATGGGGAAAACGAAGTCATTGGCCCAGGCTCTGGGTGTCAGATGACTGGTGGCATCTGGGGCTGTAAGGACTTGCAGGGTCCTAGTTGCTGGCAGCTTTCGTTCTGGAAGGATCCAGCAGAGTTTGTAGATTCCTGGCTTGGCACTGCCCTGCCTGCCAGGCCAAGTGGCCACAAATGAAGGCCATTTCCCATGGGAAAAACGAAGTCCTTTCCCCAGGGTCTCAGGAATATGTTCAAGGTGGCGTTTGAGGCTCTAAGTACTTCCAGGGCCCTAGTTGCTGCCAGCTTTTCTTTTGGAAAAATCCAGCAACGATTGCATCATTCTAGCTAGGCTCCCACTTTCTGCCAGGGTGAGTGGCTGCCAAGGGAGGCCATTTGCCATGGGAAAAAGAAGTCCTTTCCCCAGGGTCTGGGTGTCAGATGAAAGGTGGCCTTTGGGGTTCTGAGGACTTGTAGGGTAGTACTTACTGGCTAGAGTAGAGGAAATGGATTCTATTTGAATATCTGTCCCACAGGTCCTGGTTGTCCTTGATGGGCTGCAGCTGTGAGCATTGAAGAGAACTGGGATAAAAGGGGGCGGCGTAGCCATTCAGGGAGAGCCTTGAAGGAGCCCTGAACTGGGAAAGAACAGCATGCAGAAGAAAGCGTCTGTGCTGTGAAGATCTGCAGCCATAAGAACACACCGAGGAGGTATGGACTTTAGCAATCTGAGAACAGCATGATGGGACTCTAGAGAAATAGAAGAACAACAAGTGGTAGCTTTAGATTTGGAGCAATCCAGCAAAGCTTGCAAATTTCTTGCTGGGCACCACCCTCTTGGTCAGGGCGAGTGGCCAGAAATGGAGGCCATTTTCCATGGGGAAAACGAAGTCATTGGCCCAGGCTCTGGGTGTCAGATGACTGGTGGCATCTGGGGCTGTAAGGACTTGCAGGGTCCTAGTTGCTGGCAGCTTTCGTTCTGGAAGGATCCAGCAGAGTTTGTAGATTCCTGGCTTGGCACTGCCCTGCCTGCCAGGCAGAGTGGCCACAAATGAAGGCCATTTTCCATGGGAAAAACGAAGTCCTTTCCCCAGGGTCTCAGGAATATGTTCAAGGTGGCGTTTGAGGCTCTAAGTACTTCCAGGGCCCTAGTTGCTGCCAGCTTTTCTTTTGGAAAAATCCAGCAACGATTGCATCATTCTAGCTAGGCTCCCACTTTCTGCCAGGGTGAGTGGCTGCCAAGGGAGGCCATTTGCCATGGGAAAAAGAAGTCCTTTCCCCAGGGTCTGGGTGTCAGATGAAAGGTGGCCTTTGGGGTTCTGAGGACTTGTAGGGTAGTACTTACTGGCTAGAGTAGAGGAAATGGATTCTATTTGAATATCTGTCCCACAGGTCCTGGTTGTCCTTGATGGGCTGCAGCTGTGAGCATTGAAGAGAACTGGGATAAAAGGGGGCGGCGTAGCCATTCAGGGAGAGCCTTGAAGGAGCCCTGAACTGGGAAAGAACAGCATGCAGAAGAAAGCGTCTGTGCTGTGAAGATCTGCAGCCATAAGAACACACCGAGGAGGTATGGACTTTAGCAATCTGAGAACAGCATGATGGGACTCTAGAGAAATAGAACAACAACAAGTGGTAGCTTTAGATTTGGAGCAATCCAGCAAAGCTTGCAAATTTCTTGCTGGGCACCACCCTCTTGGTCAGGGTGAGAGGCCAGAAATGGAGGCCATTTTCCATGGGGAAAACGAAGTCATTGGCCCAGGCTCTGGGTGTCAGATGAAAGGTGGCGTCTGGGGCTCTAAGGACTTGCAGGGTCCTAGTTGCTGGCAGCTTTCGTTCTGGAAGGATCCAGCATAGTTTGTAGATTCCTGGCTTGGCACTGCCCTGCCTGCCAGGCCAAGTGGCCACAAATGAAGGCCATTTCCCATGGGAAAAACGAAGTCCTTTCCCCAGGGTCTCAGGAATATGTTCAAGGTGGCGTTTGAGGCTCTAAGTACTTCCAGGGCCCTAGTTGCTGCCAGCTTTTCTTTTGGAAAAATCCAGCAACGATTGCATCATTCTAGCTAGGCTCCCACTTTCTGCCAGGGTGAGTGGCTGCCAAGGGAGGCCATTTGCCATGGGAAAAAGAAGTCCTTTCCCCAGGGTCTGGGTGTCAGATGAAAGGTGGCCTTTGGGGTTCTGAGGACTTGTAGGGTAGTACTTACTGGCTAGAGTAGAGGAAATGGATTCTATTTGAATATCTGTCCCACAGGTCCTGGTTGTCCTTGATGGGCTGCAGCTGTGAGCATTGAAGAGAACTGGGATAAAAGGGGGCGGCGTAGCCATTCAGGGAGAGCCTTGAAGGAGCCCTGAACTGGGAAAGAACAGCATGCAGAAGAAAGCGTCTGTGCTGTGAAGATCTGCAGCCATAAGAACACACCGAGGAGGTATGGACTTTAGCAATCTGAGAACAGCATGATGGGACTCTAGAGAAATAGAAGAACAACAAGTGGTAGCTTTAGATTTGGAGCAATCCAGCAAAGCTTGCAAATTTCTTGCTGGGCACCACCCTCTTGGTCAGGGCGAGTGGCCAGAAATGGAGGCCATTTTCCATGGGGAAAACGAAGTCATTGGCCCAGGCTCTGGGTGTCAGATGACTGGTGGCATCTGGGGCTGTAAGGACTTGCAGGGTCCTAGTTGCTGGCAGCTTTCGTTCTGGAAGGATCCAGCAGAGTTTGTAGATTCCTGGCTTGGCACTGCCCTGCCTGCCAGGCCAAGTGGCCACAAATGAAGGCCATTTCCCATGGGAAAAACGAAGTCCTTTCCCCAGGGTCTCAGGAATATGTTCAAGGTGGCGTTTGAGGCTCTAAGTACTTCCAGGGCCCTAGTTGCTGCCAGCTTTTCTTTTGGAAAAATCCAGCAACGATTGCATCATTCTAGCTAGGCTCCCACTTTCTGCCAGGGTGAGTGGCTGCCAAGGGAGGCCATTTGCCATGGGAAAAAGAAGTCCTTTCCCCAGGGTCTGGGTGTCAGATGAAAGGTGGCCTTTGGGGTTCTGAGGACTTGTAGGGTAGTACTTACTGGCTAGAGTAGAGGAAATGGATTCTATTTGAATATCTGTCCCACAGGTCCTGGTTGTCCTTGATGGGCTGCAGCTGTGAGCATTGAAGAGAACTGGGATAAAAGGGGGCGGCGTAGCCATTCAGGGAGAGCCTTGAAGGAGCCCTGAACTGGGAAAGAACAGCATGCAGAAGAAAGCGTCTGTGCTGTGAAGATCTGCAGCCATAAGAACACACCGAGGAGGTATGGACTTTAGCAATCTGAGAACAGCATGATGGGACTCTAGAGAAATAGAAGAACAACAAGTGGTAGCTTTAGATTTGGAGCAATCCAGCAAAGCTTGCAAATTTCTTGCTGGGCACCACCCTCTTGGTCAGGGCGAGTGGCCAGAAATGGAGGCCATTTTCCATGGGGAAAACGAAGTCATTGGCCCAGGCTCTGGGTGTCAGATGACTGGTGGCATCTGGGGCTGTAAGGACTTGCAGGGTCCTAGTTGCTGGCAGCTTTCGTTCTGGAAGGATCCAGCAGAGTTTGTAGATTCCTGGCTTGGCACTGCCCTGCCTGCCAGGCCAAGTGGCCACAAATGAAGGCCATTTCCCATGGGAAAAACGAAGTCCTTTCCCCAGGGTCTCAGGAATATGTTCAAGGTGGCGTTTGAGGCTCTAAGTACTTCCAGGGCCCTAGTTGCTGCCAGCTTTTCTTTTGGAAAAATCCAGCAACGATTGCATCATTCTAGCTAGGCTCCCACTTTCTGCCAGGGTGAGTGGCTGCCAAGGGAGGCCATTTGCCATGGGAAAAAGAAGTCCTTTCCCCAGGGTCTGGGTGTCAGATGAAAGGTGGCCTTTGGGGTTCTGAGGACTTGTAGGGTAGTACTTACTGGCTAGAGTAGAGGAAATGGATTCTATTTGAATATCTGTCCCACAGGTCCTGGTTGTCCTTGATGGGCTGCAGCTGTGAGCATTGAAGAGAACTGGGATAAAAGGGGGCGGCGTAGCCATTCAGGGAGAGCCTTGAAGGAGCCCTGAACTGGGAAAGAACAGCATGCAGAAGAAAGCGTCTGTGCTGTGAAGATCTGCAGCCATAAGAACACACCGAGGAGGTATGGACTTTAGCAATCTGAGAACAGCATGATGGGACTCTAGAGAAATAGAAGAACAACAAGTGGTAGCTTTAGATTTGGAGCAATCCAGCAAAGCTTGCAAATTTCTTGCTGGGCACCACCCTCTTGGTCAGGGCGAGTGGCCAGAAATGGAGGCCATTTTCCATGGGGAAAACGAAGTCATTGGCCCAGGCTCTGGGTGTCAGATGACTGGTGGCATCTGGGGCTCTAAGGACTTGCAGGGTCCTAGTTGCTGGCAGCTTTCGTTCTGGAAGGATCCAGCAGAGTTTGTAGATTCCTGGCTTGGCACTGCCCTGCCTGCCAGGCCAAGTGGCCACAAATGAAGGCCATTTTCCATGGGAAAAACGAAGTCCTTTCCCCAGGGTCTCAGGAATATGTTCAAGGTGGCGTTTGAGGCTCTAAGTACTTCCAGGGCCCTAGTTGCTGCCAGCTTTTCTTTTGGAAAAATCCAGCAACGATTGCATCATTCTAGCTAGGCTCCCACTTTCTGCCAGGGTGAGTGGCTGCCAAGGGAGGCCATTTGCCATGGGAAAAAGAAGTCCTTTCCCCAGGGTCTGGGTGTCAGATGAAAGGTGGCCTTTGGGGTTCTGAGGACTTGTAGGGTAGTACTTACTGGCTAGAGTAGAGGAAATGGATTCTATTTGAATATCTGTCCCACAGGTCCTGGTTGTCCTTGATGGGCTGCAGCTGTGAGCATTGAAGAGAACTGGGATAAAAGGGGGCGGCGTAGCCATTCAGGGAGAGCCTTGAAGGAGCCCTGAACTGGGAAAGAACAGCATGCAGAAGAAAGCGTCTGTGCTGTGAAGATCTGCAGCCATAAGAACACACCGAGGAGGTATGGACTTTAGCAATCTGAGAACAGCATGATGGGACTCTAGAGAAATAGAACAACAACAAGTGGCAGCTTTCGATTTGGAGCAATCCAGCAAAGCTTGCAAATTTCTTGCTGGGCACCACCCTCTTGGTCAGGGCGAGTGGCCAGAAATGGAGGCCATTTTCCATGGGGAAAACGAAGTCATTGGCCCAGGCTCTGGGTGTCAGATGACTGGTGGCATCTGGGGCTGTAAGGACTTGCAGGGTCCTAGTTGCTGGCAGCTTTCGTTCTGGAAGGATCCAGCAGAGTTTGTAGATTCCTGGCTTGGCACTGCCCTGCCTGCCAGGCAGAGTGGCCACAAATGAAGGCCATTTTCCATGGGAAAAACGAAGTCCTTTCCCCAGGGTCTCAGTAATATGTTCAAGGTGGCGTTTGAGGCTCTAAGTACTTCCAGGGCCCTAGTTGCTGCCAGCTTTTCTTTTGGAAAAATCCAGCAACGATTGCATCATTCTAGCTAGGCTCCCACTTTCTGCCAGGGTGAGTGGCTGCCAAGGGAGGCCATTTGCCATGGGAAAAAGAAGTCCTTTCCCCAGGGTCTGGGTGTCAGATGAAAGGTGGCCTTTGGGGTTCTGAGGACTTGTAGGGTAGTACTTACTGGCTAGAGTAGAGGAAATGGATTCTATTTGAATATCTGTCTAGAGGCTTTGCCCCACAGGTCCTGGTTGTCCTTGATGGGCTGCAGCTGTGAGCATTGAAGAGAACTGGGATAAAAGGGGGCGGCGTAGCCATTCAGGGAGAGCCTTGAAGGAGCCCTGAACTGGGAAAGAACAGCATGCAGAAGAAAGCGTCTGTGCTGTGAAGATCTGCAGCCATAAGAACACACCGAGGAGGTATGGACTTTAGCAATCTGAGAACAGCATGATGGGACTCTAGAGAAATAGAAGAACAACAAGTGGTAGCTTTAGATTTGGAGCAATCCAGCAAAGCTTGCAAATTTCTTGCTGGGCACCACCCTCTTGGTCAGGGCGAGTGGCCAGAAATGGAGGCCATTTTCCATGGGGAAAACGAAGTCATTGGCCCAGGCTCTGGGTGTCAGATGACTGGTGGCATCTGGGGCTCTAAGGACTTGCAGGGTCCTAGTTGCTGGCAGCTTTCGTTCTGGAAGGATCCAGCAGAGTTTGTAGATTCCTGGCTTGGCACTGCCCTGCCTGCCAGGCCAAGTGGCCACAAATGAAGGCCATTTCCCATGGGAAAAACGAAGTCCTTTCCCCAGGGTCTCAGGAATATGTTCAAGGTGGCGTTTGAGGCTCTAAGTACTTCCAGGGCCCTAGTTGCTGCCAGCTTTTCTTTTGGAAAAATCCAGCAACGATTGCATCATTCTAGCTAGGCTCCCACTTTCTGCCAGGGTGAGTGGCTGCCAAGGGAGGCCATTTGCCATGGGAAAAAGAAGTCCTTTCCCCAGGGTCTGGGTGTCAGATGAAAGGTGGCCTTTGGGGTTCTGAGGACTTGTAGGGTAGTACTTACTGGCTAGAGTAGAGGAAATGGATTCTATTTGAATATCTGTCCCACAGGTCCTGGTTGTCCTTGATGGGCTGCAGCTGTGAGCATTGAAGAGAACTGGGATAAAAGGGGGCGGCGTAGCCATTCAGGGAGAGCCTTGAAGGAGCCCTGAACTGGGAAAGAACAGCATGCAGAAGAAAGCGTCTGTGCTGTGAAGATCTGCAGCCATAAGAACACACCGAGGAGGTATGGACTTTAGCAATCTGAGAACAGCATGATGGGACTCTAGAGAAATAGAACAACAACAAGTGGTAGCTTTAGATTTGGAGCAATCCAGCAAAGCTTGCAAATTTCTTGCTGGGCACCACCCTCTTGGTCAGGGCGAGTGGCCAGAAATGGAGGCCATTTTCCATGGGGAAAACGAAGTCATTGGCCCAGGCTCTGGGTGTCAGATGACTGGTGGCATCTGGGGCTGTAAGGACTTGCAGGGTCCTAGTTGCTGGCAGCTTTCGTTCTGGAAGGATCCAGCAGAGTTTGTAGATTCCTGGCTTGGCACTGCCCTGCCTGCCAGGCCAAGTGGCCACAAATGAAGGCCATTTCCCATGGGAAAAACGAAGTCCTTTCCCCAGGGTCTCAGGAATATGTTCAAGGTGGCGTTTGAGGCTCTAAGTACTTCCAGGGCCCTAGTTGCTGCCAGCTTTTCTTTTGGAAAAATCCAGCAACGATTGCATCATTCTAGCTAGGCTCCCACTTTCTGCCAGGGTGAGTGGCTGCCAAGGGAGGCCATTTGCCATGGGAAAAAGAAGTCCTTTCCCCAGGGTCTGGGTGTCAGATGAAAGGTGGCCTTTGGGGTTCTGAGGACTTGTAGGGTAGTACTTACTGGCTAGAGTAGAGGAAATGGATTCTATTTGAATATCTGTCCCACAGGTCCTGGTTGTCCTTGATGGGCTGCAGCTGTGAGCATTGAAGAGAACTGGATAAAAGGGGGCGGCGTAGCCATTCAGGGAGAGCCTTGAAGGAGCCCTGAACTGGGAAAGAACAGCATGCAGAAGAAAGCGTCTGTGCTGTGAAGATCTGCAGCCATAAGAACACACCGAGGAGGTATGGACTTTAGCAATCTGAGAACAGCATGATGGGACTCTAGAGAAATAGAAGAACAACAAGTGGTAGCTTTAGATTTGGAGCAATCCAGCAAAGCTTGCAAATTTCTTGCTGGGCACCACCCTCTTGGTCAGGGCGAGTGGCCAGAAATGGAGGCCATTTTCCATGGGGAAAACGAAGTCATTGGCCCAGGCTCTGGGTGTCAGATGACTGGTGGCATCTGGGGCTCTAAGGACTTGCAGGGTCCTAGTTGCTGGCAGCTTTCGTTCTGGAAGGATCCAGCAGAGTTTGTAGATTCCTGGCTTGGCACTGCCCTGCCTGCCAGGCCAAGTGGCCACAAATGAAGGCCATTTTCCATGGGAAAAACGAAGTCCTTTCCCCAGGGTCTCAGGAATATGTTCAAGGTGGCGTTTGAGGCTCTAAGTACTTCCAGGGCCCTAGTTGCTGCCAGCTTTTCTTTTGGAAAAATCCAGCAACGATTGCATCATTCTAGCTAGGCTCCCACTTTCTGCCAGGGTGAGTGGCTGCCAAGGGAGGCCATTTGCCATGGGAAAAAGAAGTCCTTTCCCCAGGGTCTGGGTGTCAGATGAAAGGTGGCCTTTGGGGTTCTGAGGACTTGTAGGGTAGTACTTACTGGCTAGAGTAGAGGAAATGGATTCTATTTGAATATCTGTCCCACAGGTCCTGGTTGTCCTTGATGGGCTGCAGCTGTGAGCATTGAAGAGAACTGGGATAAAAGGGGGCGGCGTAGCCATTCAGGGAGAGCCTTGAAGGAGCCCTGAACTGGGAAAGAACAGCATGCAGAAGAAAGCGTCTGTGCTGTGAAGATCTGCAGCCATAAGAACACACCGAGGAGGTATGGACTTTAGCAATCTGAGAACAGCATGATGGGACTCTAGAGAAATAGAACAACAACAAGTGGCAGCTTTCGATTTGGAGCAATCCAGCAAAGCTTGCAAATTTCTTGCTGGGCACCACCCTCTTGGTCAGGGCGAGTGGCCAGAAATGGAGGCCATTTTCCATGGGGAAAACGAAGTCATTGGCCCAGGCTCTGGGTGTCAGATGACTGGTGGCATCTGGGGCTCTAAGGACTTGCAGGGTCCTAGTTGCTGGCAGCTTTCGTTCTGGAAGGATCCAGCAGAGTTTGTAGATTCCTGGCTTGGCACTGCCCTGCCTGCCAGGCAGAGTGGCCAGAAATGAAGGCCATTTTCCATGGGAAAAACGAAGTCCTTTCCCCAGGGTCTCAGGAATATGTTCAAGGTGGCGTTTGAGGCTCTAAGTACTTCCAGGGCCCTAGTTGCTGGCAGCTTTTCTTTTGGAAAAATCCAGCAACGATTGCATCATTCTAGCTAGGCTCCCACTTTCTGCCAGGGTGAGTGGCTGCCAAGGGAGGCCATTTGCCATGGGAAAAAGAAGTCCTTTCCCCAGGGTCTGGGTGTCAGATGAAAGGTGGCCTTTGGGGTTCTGAGGACTTGTAGGGTAGTACTTACTGGCTAGAGTAGAGGAAATGGATTCTATTTGAATATCTGTCCCACAGGTCCTGGTTGTCCTTGATGGGCTGCAGCTGTGAGCATTGAAGAGAACTGGGATAAAAGGGGGCGGCTTAGCCATTCAGGGAGAGCCTTGAAGGAGCCCTGAACTGGGAAAGAACAGCATGCAGAAGAAAGCGTCTGTGCTGTGAAGATCTGCAGCCATAAGAACACACCGAGGAGGTATGGACTTTAGCAATCTGAGAACAGCATGATGGGACTCTAGAGAAATAGAACAACAACAAGTGGTAGCTTTAGATTTGGAGCAATCCAGCAAAGCTTGCAAATTTCTTGCTGGGCACCACCCTCTTGGTCAGGGCGAGTGGCCAGAAATGGAGGCCATTTTCCATGGGGAAAACGAAGTCATTGGCCCAGGCTCTGGGTGTCAGATGACTGGTGGCATCTGGGGCTGTAAGGACTTGCAGGGTCCTAGTTGCTGGCAGCTTTCGTTCTGGAAGGATCCAGCAGAGTTTGTAGATTCCTGGCTTGGCACTGCCCTGCCTGCCAGGCAGAGTGGCCAGAAATGAAGGCCATTTTCCATGGGAAAAACGAAGTCCTTTCCCCAGGGTCTCAGGAATATGTTCAAGGTGGCGTTTGAGGCTCTAAGTACTTCCAGGGCCCTAGTTGCTGGCAGCTTTTCTTTTGGAAAAATCCAGCAACGATTGCATCATTCTAGCTAGGCTCCCACTTTCTGCCAGGGTGAGTGGCTGCCAAGGGAGGCCATTTGCCATGGGAAAAAGAAGTCCTTTCCCCAGGGTCTGGGTGTCAGATGAAAGGTGGCCTTTGGGGTTCTGAGGACTTGTAGGGTAGTACTTACTGGCTAGAGTAGAGGAAATGGATTCTATTTGAATATCTGTCCCACAGGTCCTGGTTGTCCTTGATGGGCTGCAGCTGTGAGCATTGAAGAGAACTGGGATAAAAGGGGGCGGCGTAGCCATTCAGGGAGAGCCTTGAAGGAGCCCTGAACTGGGAAAGAACAGCATGCAGAAGAAAGCGTCTGTGCTGTGAAGATCTGCAGCCATAAGAACACACCGAGGAGGTATGGACTTTAGCAATCTGAGAACAGCATGATGGGACTCTAGAGAAATAGAAGAACAACAAGTGGCAGCTTTCGATTTGGAGCAATCCAGCAAAGCTTGCAAATTTCTTGCTGGGCACCACCCTCTTGGTCAGGGCGAGTGGCCAGAAATGGAGGCCATTTTCCATGGGGAAAACGAAGTCATTGGCCCAGGCTCTGGGTGTCAGATGACTGGTGGCATCTGGGGCTGTAAGGACTTGCAGGGTCCTAGTTGCTGGCAGCTTTCGTTCTGGAAGGATCCAGCAGAGTTTGTAGATTCCTGGCTTGGCACTGCCCTGCCTGCCAGGCAGAGTGGCCACAAATGAAGGCCATTTTCCATGGGAAAAACGAAGTCCTTTCCCCAGGGTCTCAGGAATATGTTCAAGGTGGCGTTTGAGGCTCTAAGTACTTCCAGGGCCCTAGTTGCTGCCAGCTTTTCTTTTGGAAAAATCCAGCAACGATTGCATCATTCTAGCTAGGCTCCCACTTTCTGCCAGGGTGAGTGGCTGCCAAGGGAGGCCATTTGCCATGGGAAAAAGAAGTA
>NW_027510000.1:0-64781 GCF_051311805.1 Agelaius phoeniceus
TTGCAAGCTTTGCTGGATTGCTCCAAATCTAAAGCTGCCACTTGTTGTTGTTCTATTTCTCTAGAGTCCCATCATGCTGTTCTCAGATTGCTAAAGTCCATACCTCCTCGGTGTGTTCTTATGGCTGCAGATCTTCACAGCACAGACGCTTTCTTCTGCATGCTGTTCTTTCCCAGTTCAGGGCTCCTTCAAGGCTCTCCCTGAATGGCTACGCCGCCCCCTTTTATCCCAGTTCTCTTCAATGCTCACAGCTGCAGCCCATCAAGGACAACCAGGACCTGTGGGGCAAAGCCTCTAGACAGATATTCAAATAGAATCCATTTCCTCTACTCTAGCCAGTAAGTAGTACCCTACAAGTCCTCAGAACCCCAAAGGCCACCTTTCATCTGACACCCAGACCCTGGGGAAAGGACTTCTTTTTCCCATGGCAAATGGCCTCCCTTGGCAGCCACTCACCCTGGCAGAAAGTGGGAGCCTAGCTAGAATGATGCAATCGTTGCTGGATTTTTCCAAAAGAAAAGCTGGCAGCAACTAGGGCCCTGGAAGTACTTAGAGCCTCAAACGCCACCTTGAACATATTCCTGAGACCCTGGGGAAAGGACTTCTTTTTCCCATGGAAAATGGCCTTCATTTGTGGCCACTTGGCCTGGCAGGCAGGGCAGTGCCAAGCCAGGAATCTACAAACTCTGCTGGATCCTTCCAGAACTAAAGCTGCCAGCAACTAGGACCCTGCAAGTCCTTAGAGCCCCAGATGCCACCTGTCATCTGACACCCAGAGCCTGGGCCAATGACTTCGTTTTCCCCATGGAAAATGGCCTCCATTTCTGGCCTCTCACCCTGACCAAGAGGGTGGTGCCCAGCAAGAAATTTGCAAGCTTTGCTGGATTGCTCCAAATCTAAAGCTGCCACTTGTTGTTGTTCTATTTCTCTAGAGTCCCATCATGCTGTTCTCAGATTGCTAAAGTCCATACCTCCTCGGTGTGTTCTTATGGCTGCAGATCTTCACAGCACAGACGCTTTCTTCTGCATGCTGTTCTTTCCCAGTTCAGGGCTCCTTCAAGGCTCTCCCTGAATGGCTACGCCGCCCCCTTTTATCCCAGTTCTCTTCAATGCTCACAGCTGCAGCCCATCAAGGACAACCAGGACCTGTGGGGCAAAGCCTCTAGACAGATATTCAAATAGAATCCATTTCCTCTACTCTAGCCAGTAAGTAGTACCCTACAAGTCCTCAGAACCCCAAAGGCCACCTTTCATCTGACACCCAGACCCTGGGGAAAGGACTTCTTTTTCCCATGGCAAATGGCCTCCCTTGGCAGCCACTCACCCTGGCAGAAAGTGGGAGCCTAGCTAGAATGATGCAATCGTTGCTGGATTTTTCCAAAAGAAAAGCTGGCAGCAACTAGGGCCCTGGAAGTACTTAGAGCCTCAAACGCCACCTTGAACATATTACTGAGACCCTGGGGAAAGGACATCTTTTTCCCATGGAAAATGGCCTTCATTTGTGGCCACTTGGCCTGGCAGGCAGGGCAGTGCCAAGCCAGGAATCTACAAACTCTGCTGGATCCTTCCAAAACTAAAGCTGCCAGCAACTAGGACCCTGCAAGTCCTTAGAGCCCCAGATGCCACCTGTCATCTGACACCCAGAGCCTGGGCCAATGACTTCGTTTTCCCCATGGAAAATGGCCTCCATTTCTGGCCACTCGCCCTGACCAAGAGGGTGGTGCCCAGCAAGAAATTTGCAAGCTTTGCTGGATTGCTCCAAATCTAAAGCTGCCACTTGTTGTTGTTCTATTTCTCTAGAGTCCCATCATGCTGTTCTCAGATTGCTAAAGTCCATACCTCCTCGGTGTGTTCTTATGGCTGCAGATCTTCACAGCACAGACGCTTTCTTCTGCATGCTGTTCTTTCCCAGTTCAGGGCTCCTTCAAGGCTCTCCCTGAATGGCTACGCCGCCCCCTTTTATCCCAGTTCTCTTCAATGCTCACAGCTGCAGCCCATCAAGGACAACCAGGACCTGTGGGGCAAAGCCTCTAGACAGATATTCAAATAGAATCCATTTCCTCTACTCTAGCCAGTAAGTAGTACCCTACAAGTCCTCAGAACCCCAAAGGCCACCTTTCATCTGACACCCAGACCCTGGGGAAAGGACTTCTTTTTCCCATGGCAAATGGCCTCCCTTGGCAGCCACTCACCCTGGCAGAAAGTGGGAGCCTAGCTAGAATGATGCAATCGTTGCTGGATTTTTCCAAAAGAAAAGCTGGCAGCAACTAGGGCCCTGGAAGTACTTAGAGCCTCAAACGCCACCTTGAACATATTCCTGAGACCCTGGGGAAAGGACTTCTTTTTCCCATGGAAAATGGCCTTCATTTGTGGCCACTTGGCCTGGCAGGCAGGGCAGTGCCAAGCCAGGAATCTACAAACTCTGCTGGATCCTTCCAGAACGAAAGCTGCCAGCAACTAGGACCCTGCAAGTCCTTAGAGCCCCAGACGCCACCTTTCATCTGACACCCAGAGCCTGGGCCAATGACTTCGTTTTCCCCATGGAAAATGGCCTCCATTTCTGGCCTCTCACCCTGACCAAGAGGGTGGTGCCCAGCAAGAAATTTGCAAGCTTTGCTGGATTGCTCCAAATCTAAAGCTGCCACTTGTTGTTGTTCTATTTCTCTAGAGTCCCATCATGCTGTTCTCAGATTGCTAAAGTCCATACCTCCTCGGTGTGTTCTTATGGCTGCAGATCTTCACAGCACAGACGCTTTCTTCTGCATGCTGTTCTTTCCCAGTTCAGGGCTCCTTCAAGGCTCTCCCTGAATGGCTACGCCGCCCCCTTTTATCCCAGTTCTCTTCAATGCTCACAGCTGCAGCCCATCAAGGACAACCAGGACCTGTGGGGCAAAGCCTCTAGACAGATATTCAAATAGAATCCATTTCCTCTACTCTAGCCAGTAAGTACTACCCTACAAGTCCTCAGAACCCCAAAGGCCACCTTTCATCTGACACCCAGACCCTGGGGAAAGGACTTCTTTTTCCCATGGCAAATGGCCTCCCTTGGCAGCCACTCACCCTGGCAGAAAGTGGGAGCCTAGCTAGAATGATGCAATCGTTGCTGGATTTTTCCAAAAGAAAAGCTGGCAGCAACTAGGGCCCTGGAAGTACTTAGAGCCTCAAACGCCACCTTGAACATATTCCTGAGACCCTGGGGAAAGGACTTCTTTTTCCCATGGAAAATGGCCTTCATTTGTGGCCACTTGGCCTGGCAGGCAGGGCAGTGCCAAGCCAGGAATCTACAAACTCTGCTGGATCCTTCCAGAACGAAAGCTGCCAGCAACTAGGACCCTGCAAGTCCTTAGAGCCCCAGACGCCACCTTTCATCTGACACCCAGAGCCTGGGCCAATGACTTCGTTTTCCCCATGGAAAATGGCCTCCATTTCTGGCCTCTCACCCTGACCAAGAGGGTGGTGCCCAGCAAGAAATTTGCAAGCTTTGCTGGATTGCTCCAAATCTAAAGCTGCCACTTGTTGTTGTTCTATTTCTCTAGAGTCCCATCATGCTGTTCTCAGATTGCTAAAGTCCATACCTCCTCGGTGTGTTCTTATGGCTGCAGATCTTCACAGCACAGACGCTTTCTTCTGCATGCTGTTCTTTCCCAGTTCAGGGCTCCTTCAAGGCTCTCCCTGAATGGCTACGCCGCCCCCTTTTATCCCAGTTCTCTTCAATGCTCACAGCTGCAGCCCATCAAGGACAACCAGGACCTGTGGGGCAAAGCCTCTAGACAGATATTCAAATAGAATCCATTTCCTCTACTCTAGCCAGTAAGTACTACCCTACAAGTCCTCAGAACCCCAAAGGCCACCTTTCATCTGACACCCAGACCCTGGGGAAAGGACTTCTTTTTCCCATGGCAAATGGCCTCCCTTGGCAGCCACTCACCCTGGCAGAAAGTGGGAGCCTAGCTAGAATGATGCAATCGTTGCTGGATTTTTCCAAAAGAAAAGCTGGCAGCAACTAGGGCCCTGGAAGTACTTAGAGCCTCAAACGCCACCTTGAACATATTCCTGAGACCCTGGGGAAAGGACTTCTTTTTCCCATGGAAAATGGCCTTCATTTGTGGCCACTTGGCCTGGCAGGCAGGGCAGTGCCAAGCCAGGAATCTACAACCTCTGCTGGATCCTTCCAGAACGAAAGCTGCCAGCAACTAGGACCCTGCAAGTCCTTAGAGCCCCAGACGCCACCTTTCATCTGACACCCAGAGCCTGGGCCAATGACTTCGTTTTCCCCATGGAAAATGGCCTCCATTTCTGGCCTCTCACCCTGACCAAGAGGGTGGTGCCCAGCAAGAAATTTGCAAGCTTTGCTGGATTGCTCCAAATCTAAAGCTGCCACTTGTTGTTGTTCTATTTCTCTAGAGTCCCATCATGCTGTTCTCAGATTGCTAAAGTCCATACCTCCTCGGTGTGTTCTTATGGCTGCAGATCTTCACAGCACAGACGCTTTCTTCTGCATGCTGTTCTTTCCCAGTTCAGGGCTCCTTCAAGGCTCTCCCTGAATGGCTACGCCGCCCCCTTTTATCCCAGTTCTCTTCAATGCTCACAGCTGCAGCCCATCAAGGACAACCAGGACCTGTGGGGCAAAGCCTCTAGACAGATATTCAAATAGAATCCATTTCCTCTACTCTAGCCAGTAAGTACTACCCTACAAGTCCTCAGAACCCCAAAGGCCACCTTTCATCTGACACCCAGACCCTGGGGAAAGGACTTCTTTTTCCCATGGCAAATGGCCTCCCTTGGCAGCCACTCACCCTGGCAGAAAGTGGGAGCCTAGCTAGAATGATGCAATCGTTGCTGGATTTTTCCAAAAGAAAAGCTGGCAGCAACTAGGGCCCTGGAAGTACTTAGAGCCTCAAACGCCACCTTGAACATATTACTGAGACCCTGGGGAAAGGACATCTTTTTCCCATGGAAAATGGCCTTCATTTGTGGCCACTTGGCCTGGCAGGCAGGGCAGTGCCAAGCCAGGAATCTACAAACTCTGCTGGATCCTTCCAGAACGAAAGCTGCCAGCAACTAGGACCCTGCAAGTCCTTAGAGCCCCAGATGCCACCTGTCATCTGACACCCAGAGCCTGGGCCAATGACTTCGTTTTCCCCATGGAAAATGGCCTCCATTTCTGGCCACTCGCCCTGACCAAGAGGGTGGTGCCCAGCAAGAAATTTGCAAGCTTTGCTGGATTGCTCCAAATCTAAAGCTGCCACTTGTTGTTGTTCTATTTCTCTAGAGTCCCATCATGCTGTTCTCAGATTGCTAAAGTCCATACCTCCTCGGTGTGTTCTTATGGCTGCAGATCTTCACAGCACAGACGCTTTCTTCTGCATGCTGTTCTTTCCCAGTTCAGGGCTCCTTCAAGGCTCTCCCTGAATGGCTACGCCGCCCCCTTTTATCCCAGTTCTCTTCAATGCTCACAGCTGCAGCCCATCAAGGACAACCAGGACCTGTGGGGCAAAGCCTCTAGACAGATATTCAAATAGAATCCATTTCCTCTACTCTAGCCAGTAAGTACTACCCTACAAGTCCTCAGAACCCCAAAGGCCACCTTTCATCTGACACCCAGACCCTGGGGAAAGGACTTCTTTTTCCCATGGCAAATGGCCTCCCTTGGCAGCCACTCACCCTGGCAGAAAGTGGGAGCCTAGCTAGAATGATGCAATCGTTGCTGGATTTTTCCAAAAGAAAAGCTGGCAGCAACTAGGGCCCTGGAAGTACTTAGAGCCTCAAACGCCACCTTGAACATATTACTGAGACCCTGGGGAAAGGACATCTTTTTCCCATGGAAAATGGCCTTCATTTGTGGCCACTTGGCCTGGCAGGCAGGGCAGTGCCAAGCCAGGAATCTACAAACTCTGCTGGATCCTTCCAAAACTAAAGCTGCCAGCAACTAGGACCCTGCAAGTCCTTAGAGCCCCAGATGCCACCTGTCATCTGACACCCAGAGCCTGGGCCAATGACTTCGTTTTCCCCATGGAAAATGGCCTCCATTTCTGGCCACTCGCCCTGACCAAGAGGGTGGTGCCCAGCAAGAAATTTGCAAGCTTTGCTGGATTGCTCCAAATCTAAAGCTGCCACTTGTTGTTGTTCTATTTCTCTAGAGTCCCATCATGCTGTTCTCAGATTGCTAAAGTCCATACCTCCTCGGTGTGTTCTTATGGCTGCAGATCTTCACAGCACAGACGCTTTCTTCTGCATGCTGTTCTTTCCCAGTTCAGGGCTCCTTCAAGGCTCTCCCTGAATGGCTACGCCGCCCCCTTTTATCCCAGTTCTCTTCAATGCTCACAGCTGCAGCCCATCAAGGACAACCAGGACCTGTGGGGCAAAGCCTCTAGACAGATATTCAAATAGAATCCATTTCCTCTACTCTAGCCAGTAAGTAGTACCCTACAAGTCCTCAGAACCCCAAAGGCCACCTTTCATCTGACACCCAGACCCTGGGGAAAGGACTTCTTTTTCCCATGGCAAATGGCCTCCCTTGGCAGCCACTCACCCTGGCAGAAAGTGGGAGCCTAGCTAGAATGATGCAATCGTTGCTGGATTTTTCCAAAAGAAAAGCTGGCAGCAACTAGGGCCCTGGAAGTACTTAGAGCCTCAAACGCCACCTTGAACATATTCCTGAGACCCTGGGGAAAGGACTTCTTTTTCCCATGGAAAA
Organism: Agelaius phoeniceus; assembly: GCF_051311805.1. NCBI lineage: Eukaryota > Metazoa > Chordata > Aves > Passeriformes > Icteridae > Agelaius > Agelaius phoeniceus. The sequence goes on from NW_027510000.1 coordinate 6,698, forward strand.
TGGCCTTCATTTGTGGCCACTTGGCCTGGCAGGCAGGGCAGTGCCAAGCCAGGAATCTACAAACTCTGCTGGATCCTTCCAGAACGAAAGCTGCCAGCAACTAGGACCCTGCAAGTCCTTAGAGCCCCAGACGCCACCTTTCATCTGACACCCAGAGCCTGGGCCAATGACTTCGTTTTCCCCATGGAAAATGGCCTCCATTTCTGGCCTCTCACCCTGACCAAGAGGGTGGTGCCCAGCAAGAAATTTGCAAGCTTTGCTGGATTGCTCCAAATCTAAAGCTGCCACTTGTTGTTCTTCTATTTCTCTAGAGTCCCATCATGCTGTTCTCAGATTGCTAAAGTCCATACCTCCTCGGTGTGTTCTTATGGCTGCAGATCTTCACAGCACAGACGCTTTCTTCTGCATGCTGTTCTTTCCCAGTTCAGGGCTCCTTCAAGGCTCTCCCTGAATGGCTACGCCGCCCCCTTTTATCCCAGTTCTCTTCAATGCTCACAGCTGCAGCCCATCAAGGACAACCAGGACCTGTGGGGCAAAGCCTCTAGACAGATATTCAAATAGAATCCATTTCCTCTACTCTAGCCAGTAAGTACTACCCTACAAGTCCTCAGAACCCCAAAGGCCACCTTTCATCTGACACCCAGACCCTGGGGAAAGGACTTCTTTTTCCCATGGCAAATGGCCTCCCTTGGCAGCCACTCACCCTGGCAGAAAGTGGGAGCCTAGCTAGAATGATGCAATCGTTGCTGGATTTTTCCAAAAGAAAAGCTGGCAGCAACTAGGGCCCTGGAAGTACTTAGAGCCTCAAACGCCACCTTGAACATATTCCTGAGACCCTGGGGAAAGGACTTCTTTTTCCCATGGAAAATGGCCTTCATTTGTGGCCACTTGGCCTGGCAGGCAGGGCAGTGCCAAGCCAGGAATCTACAAACTCTGCTGGATCCTTCCAGAACGAAAGCTGCCAGCAACTAGGACCCTGCAAGTCCTTAGAGCCCCAGACGCCACCTTTCATCTGACACCCAGAGCCTGGGCCAATGACTTCGTTTTCCCCATGGAAAATGGCCTCCATTTCTGGCCTCTCACCCTGACCAAGAGGGTGGTGCCCAGCAAGAAATTTGCAAGCTTTGCTGGATTGCTCCAAATCTAAAGCTGCCACTTGTTGTTGTTCTATTTCTCTAGAGTCCCATCATGCTGTTCTCAGATTGCTAAAGTCCATACCTCCTCGGTGTGTTCTTATGGCTGCAGATCTTCACAGCACAGACGCTTTCTTCTGCATGCTGTTCTTTCCCAGTTCAGGGCTCCTTCAAGGCTCTCCCTGAATGGCTACGCCGCCCCCTTTTATCCCAGTTCTCTTCAATGCTCACAGCTGCAGCCCATCAAGGACAACCAGGACCTGTGGGGCAAAGCCTCTAGACAGATATTCAAATAGAATCCATTTCCTCTACTCTAGCCAGTAAGTACTACCCTACAAGTCCTCAGAACCCCAAAGGCCACCTTTCATCTGACACCCAGACCCTGGGGAAAGGACTTCTTTTTCCCATGGCAAATGGCCTCCCTTGGCAGCCACTCACCCTGGCAGAAAGTGGGAGCCTAGCTAGAATGATGCAATCGTTGCTGGATTTTTCCAAAAGAAAAGCTGGCAGCAACTAGGGCCCTGGAAGTACTTAGAGCCTCAAACGCCACCTTGAACATATTCCTGAGACCCTGGGGAAAGGACTTCTTTTTCCCATGGAAAATGGCCTTCATTTGTGGCCACTTGGCCTGGCAGGCAGGGCAGTGCCAAGCCAGGAATCTACAACCTCTGCTGGATCCTTCCAGAACGAAAGCTGCCAGCAACTAGGACCCTGCAAGTCCTTAGAGCCCCAGACGCCACCTTTCATCTGACACCCAGAGCCTGGGCCAATGACTTCGTTTTCCCCATGGAAAATGGCCTCCATTTCTGGCCTCTCACCCTGACCAAGAGGGTGGTGCCCAGCAAGAAATTTGCAAGCTTTGCTGGATTGCTCCAAATCTAAAGCTGCCACTTGTTGTTGTTCTATTTCTCTAGAGTCCCATCATGCTGTTCTCAGATTGCTAAAGTCCATACCTCCTCGGTGTGTTCTTATGGCTGCAGATCTTCACAGCACAGACGCTTTCTTCTGCATGCTGTTCTTTCCCAGTTCAGGGCTCCTTCAAGGCTCTCCCTGAATGGCTACGCCGCCCCCTTTTATCCCAGTTCTCTTCAATGCTCACAGCTGCAGCCCATCAAGGACAACCAGGACCTGTGGGGCAAAGCCTCTAGACAGATATTCAAATAGAATCCATTTCCTCTACTCTAGCCAGTAAGTACTACCCTACAAGTCCTCAGAACCCCAAAGGCCACCTTTCATCTGACACCCAGACCCTGGGGAAAGGACTTCTTTTTCCCATGGCAAATGGCCTCCCTTGGCAGCCACTCACCCTGGCAGAAAGTGGGAGCCTAGCTAGAATGATGCAATCGTTGCTGGATTTTTCCAAAAGAAAAGCTGGCAGCAACTAGGGCCCTGGAAGTACTTAGAGCCTCAAACGCCACCTTGAACATATTACTGAGACCCTGGGGAAAGGACATCTTTTTCCCATGGAAAATGGCCTTCATTTGTGGCCACTTGGCCTGGCAGGCAGGGCAGTGCCAAGCCAGGAATCTACAAACTCTGCTGGATCCTTCCAGAACGAAAGCTGCCAGCAACTAGGACCCTGCAAGTCCTTAGAGCCCCAGATGCCACCTGTCATCTGACACCCAGAGCCTGGGCCAATGACTTCGTTTTCCCCATGGAAAATGGCCTCCATTTCTGGCCACTCGCCCTGACCAAGAGGGTGGTGCCCAGCAAGAAATTTGCAAGCTTTGCTGGATTGCTCCAAATCTAAAGCTGCCACTTGTTGTTGTTCTATTTCTCTAGAGTCCCATCATGCTGTTCTCAGATTGCTAAAGTCCATACCTCCTCGGTGTGTTCTTATGGCTGCAGATCTTCACAGCACAGACGCTTTCTTCTGCATGCTGTTCTTTCCCAGTTCAGGGCTCCTTCAAGGCTCTCCCTGAATGGCTACGCCGCCCCCTTTTATCCCAGTTCTCTTCAATGCTCACAGCTGCAGCCCATCAAGGACAACCAGGACCTGTGGGGCAAAGCCTCTAGACAGATATTCAAATAGAATCCATTTCCTCTACTCTAGCCAGTAAGTAGTACCCTACAAGTCCTCAGAACCCCAAAGGCCACCTTTCATCTGACACCCAGACCCTGGGGAAAGGACTTCTTTTTCCCATGGCAAATGGCCTCCCTTGGCAGCCACTCACCCTGGCAGAAAGTGGGAGCCTAGCTAGAATGATGCAATCGTTGCTGGATTTTTCCAAAAGAAAAGCTGGCAGCAACTAGGGCCCTGGAAGTACTTAGAGCCTCAAACGCCACCTTGAACATATTCCTGAGACCCTGGGGAAAGGACTTCTTTTTCCCATGGAAAATGGCCTTCATTTGTGGCCACTTGGCCTGGCAGGCAGGGCAGTGCCAAGCCAGGAATCTACAAACTCTGCTGGATCCTTCCAGAACGAAAGCTGCCAGCAACTAGGACCCTGCAAGTCCTTAGAGCCCCAGACGCCACCTTTCATCTGACACCCAGAGCCTGGGCCAATGACTTCGTTTTCCCCATGGAAAATGGCCTCCATTTCTGGCCTCTCACCCTGACCAAGAGGGTGGTGCCCAGCAAGAAATTTGCAAGCTTTGCTGGATTGCTCCAAATCTAAAGCTGCCACTTGTTGTTGTTCTATTTCTCTAGAGTCCCATCATGCTGTTCTCAGATTGCTAAAGTCCATACCTCCTCGGTGTGTTCTTATGGCTGCAGATCTTCACAGCACAGACGCTTTCTTCTGCATGCTGTTCTTTCCCAGTTCAGGGCTCCTTCAAGGCTCTCCCTGAATGGCTACGCCGCCCCCTTTTATCCCAGTTCTCTTCAATGCTCACAGCTGCAGCCCATCAAGGACAACCAGGACCTGTGGGGCAAAGCCTCTAGACAGATATTCAAATAGAATCCATTTCCTCTACTCTAGCCAGTAAGTACTACCCTACAAGTCCTCAGAACCCCAAAGGCCACCTTTCATCTGACACCCAGACCCTGGGGAAAGGACTTCTTTTTCCCATGGCAAATGGCCTCCCTTGGCAGCCACTCACCCTGGCAGAAAGTGGGAGCCTAGCTAGAATGATGCAATCGTTGCTGGATTTTTCCAAAAGAAAAGCTGGCAGCAACTAGGGCCCTGGAAGTACTTAGAGCCTCAAACGCCACCTTGAACATATTACTGAGACCCTGGGGAAAGGACATCTTTTTCCCATGGAAAATGGCCTTCATTTGTGGCCACTTGGCCTGGCAGGCAGGGCAGTGCCAAGCCAGGAATCTACAAACTCTGCTGGATCCTTCCAGAACGAAAGCTGCCAGCAACTAGGACCCTGCAAGTCCTTAGAGCCCCAGATGCCACCTGTCATCTGACACCCAGAGCCTGGGCCAATGACTTCGTTTTCCCCATGGAAAATGGCCTCCATTTCTGGCCACTCGCCCTGACCAAGAGGGTGGTGCCCAGCAAGAAATTTGCAAGCTTTGCTGGATTGCTCCAAATCTAAAGCTGCCACTTGTTGTTGTTCTATTTCTCTAGAGTCCCATCATGCTGTTCTCAGATTGCTAAAGTCCATACCTCCTCGGTGTGTTCTTATGGCTGCAGATCTTCACAGCACAGACGCTTTCTTCTGCATGCTGTTCTTTCCCAGTTCAGGGCTCCTTCAAGGCTCTCCCTGAATGGCTACGCCGCCCCCTTTTATCCCAGTTCTCTTCAATGCTCACAGCTGCAGCCCATCAAGGACAACCAGGACCTGTGGGGCAAAGCCTCTAGACAGATATTCAAATAGAATCCATTTCCTCTACTCTAGCCAGTAAGTAGTACCCTACAAGTCCTCAGAACCCCAAAGGCCACCTTTCATCTGACACCCAGACCCTGGGGAAAGGACTTCTTTTTCCCATGGCAAATGGCCTCCCTTGGCAGCCACTCACCCTGGCAGAAAGTGGGAGCCTAGCTAGAATGATGCAATCGTTGCTGGATTTTTCCAAAAGAAAAGCTGGCAGCAACTAGGGCCCTGGAAGTACTTAGAGCCTCAAACGCCACCTTGAACATATTCCTGAGACCCTGGGGAAAGGACTTCTTTTTCCCATGGAAAATGGCCTTCATTTGTGGCCACTTGGCCTGGCAGGCAGGGCAGTGCCAAGCCAGGAATCTACAAACTCTGCTGGATCCTTCCAGAACGAAAGCTGCCAGCAACTAGGACCCTGCAAGTCCTTAGAGCCCCAGACGCCACCTTTCATCTGACACCCAGAGCCTGGGCCAATGACTTCGTTTTCCCCATGGAAAATGGCCTCCATTTCTGGCCTCTCACCCTGACCAAGAGGGTGGTGCCCAGCAAGAAATTTGCAAGCTTTGCTGGATTGCTCCAAATCTAAAGCTGCCACTTGTTGTTGTTCTATTTCTCTAGAGTCCCATCATGCTGTTCTCAGATTGCTAAAGTCCATACCTCCTCGGTGTGTTCTTATGGCTGCAGATCTTCACAGCACAGACGCTTTCTTCTGCATGCTGTTCTTTCCCAGTTCAGGGCTCCTTCAAGGCTCTCCCTGAATGGCTACGCCGCCCCCTTTTATCCCAGTTCTCTTCAATGCTCACAGCTGCAGCCCATCAAGGACAACCAGGACCTGTGGGGCAAAGCCTCTAGACAGATATTCAAATAGAATCCATTTCCTCTACTCTAGCCAGTAAGTAGTACCCTACAAGTCCTCAGAACCCCAAAGGCCACCTTTCATCTGACACCCAGACCCTGGGGAAAGGACTTCTTTTTCCCATGGCAAATGGCCTCCCTTGGCAGCCACTCACCCTGGCAGAAAGTGGGAGCCTAGCTAGAATGATGCAATCGTTGCTGGATTTTTCCAAAAGAAAAGCTGGCAGCAACTAGGGCCCTGGAAGTACTTAGAGCCTCAAACGCCACCTTGAACATATTACTGAGACCCTGGGGAAAGGACATCTTTTTCCCATGGAAAATGGCCTTCATTTGTGGCCACTTGGCCTGGCAGGCAGGGCAGTGCCAAGCCAGGAATCTACAAACTCTGCTGGATCCTTCCAAAACTAAAGCTGCCAGCAACTAGGACCCTGCAAGTCCTTAGAGCCCCAGACGCCACCTGTCATCTGACACCCAGAGCCTGGGCCAATGACTTCGTTTTCCCCATGGAAAATGGCCTCCATTTCTGGCCTCTCACCCTGACCAAGAGGGTGGTGCCCAGCAAGAAATTTGCAAGCTTTGCTGGATTGCTCCAAATCTAAAGCTGCCACTTGTTGTTGTTCTATTTCTCTAGAGTCCCATCATGCTGTTCTCAGATTGCTAAAGTCCATACCTCCTCGGTGTGTTCTTATGGCTGCAGATCTTCACAGCACAGACGCTTTCTTCTGCATGCTGTTCTTTCCCAGTTCAGGGCTCCTTCAAGGCTCTCCCTGAATGGCTACGCCGCCCCCTTTTATCCCAGTTCTCTTCAATGCTCACAGCTGCAGCCCATCAAGGACAACCAGGACCTGTGGGGCAAAGCCTCTAGACAGATATTCAAATAGAATCCATTTCCTCTACTCTAGCCAGTAAGTAGTACCCTACAAGTCCTCAGAACCCCAAAGGCCACCTTTCATCTGACACCCAGACCCTGGGGAAAGGACTTCTTTTTCCCATGGCAAATGGCCTCCCTTGGCAGCCACTCACCCTGGCAGAAAGTGGGAGCCTAGCTAGAATGATGCAATCGTTGCTGGATTTTTCCAAAAGAAAAGCTGGCAGCAACTAGGGCCCTGGAAGTACTTAGAGCCTCAAACGCCACCTTGAACATATTCCTGAGACCCTGGGGAAAGGACTTCTTTTTCCCATGGAAAATGGCCTTCATTTGTGGCCACTTGGCCTGGCAGGCAGGGCAGTGCCAAGCCAGGAATCTACAACCTCTGCTGGATCCTTCCAGAACGAAAGCTGCCAGCAACTAGGACCCTGCAAGTCCTTAGAGCCCCAGACGCCACCTTTCATCTGACACCCAGAGCCTGGGCCAATGACTTCGTTTTCCCCATGGAAAATGGCCTCCATTTCTGGCCTCTCACCCTGACCAAGAGGGTGGTGCCCAGCAAGAAATTTGCAAGCTTTGCTGGATTGCTCCAAATCTAAAGCTGCCACTTGTTGTTGTTCTATTTCTCTAGAGTCCCATCATGCTGTTCTCAGATTGCTAAAGTCCATACCTCCTCGGTGTGTTCTTATGGCTGCAGATCTTCACAGCACAGACGCTTTCTTCTGCATGCTGTTCTTTCCCAGTTCAGGGCTCCTTCAAGGCTCTCCCTGAATGGCTACGCCGCCCCCTTTTATCCCAGTTCTCTTCAATGCTCACAGCTGCAGCCCATCAAGGACAACCAGGACCTGTGGGGCAAAGCCTCTAGACAGATATTCAAATAGAATCCATTTCCTCTACTCTAGCCAGTAAGTACTACCCTACAAGTCCTCAGAACCCCAAAGGCCACCTTTCATCTGACACCCAGACCCTGGGGAAAGGACTTCTTTTTCCCATGGCAAATGGCCTCCCTTGGCAGCCACTCACCCTGGCAGAAAGTGGGAGCCTAGCTAGAATGATGCAATCGTTGCTGGATTTTTCCAAAAGAAAAGCTGGCAGCAACTAGGGCCCTGGAAGTACTTAGAGCCTCAAACGCCACCTTGAACATATTACTGAGACCCTGGGGAAAGGACATCTTTTTCCCATGGAAAATGGCCTTCATTTGTGGCCACTTGGCCTGGCAGGCAGGGCAGTGCCAAGCCAGGAATCTACAAACTCTGCTGGATCCTTCCAGAACGAAAGCTGCCAGCAACTAGGACCCTGCAAGTCCTTAGAGCCCCAGATGCCACCTGTCATCTGACACCCAGAGCCTGGGCCAATGACTTCGTTTTCCCCATGGAAAATGGCCTCCATTTCTGGCCACTCGCCCTGACCAAGAGGGTGGTGCCCAGCAAGAAATTTGCAAGCTTTGCTGGATTGCTCCAAATCTAAAGCTGCCACTTGTTGTTGTTCTATTTCTCTAGAGTCCCATCATGCTGTTCTCAGATTGCTAAAGTCCATACCTCCTCGGTGTGTTCTTATGGCTGCAGATCTTCACAGCACAGACGCTTTCTTCTGCATGCTGTTCTTTCCCAGTTCAGGGCTCCTTCAAGGCTCTCCCTGAATGGCTACGCCGCCCCCTTTTATCCCAGTTCTCTTCAATGCTCACAGCTGCAGCCCATCAAGGACAACCAGGACCTGTGGGGCAAAGCCTCTAGACAGATATTCAAATAGAATCCATTTCCTCTACTCTAGCCAGTAAGTAGTACCCTACAAGTCCTCAGAACCCCAAAGGCCACCTTTCATCTGACACCCAGACCCTGGGGAAAGGACTTCTTTTTCCCATGGCAAATGGCCTCCCTTGGCAGCCACTCACCCTGGCAGAAAGTGGGAGCCTAGCTAGAATGATGCAATCGTTGCTGGATTTTTCCAAAAGAAAAGCTGGCAGCAACTAGGGCCCTGGAAGTACTTAGAGCCTCAAACGCCACCTTGAACATATTACTGAGACCCTGGGGAAAGGACTTCTTTTTCCCATGGAAAATGGCCTTCATTTGTGGCCACTTGGCCTGGCAGGCAGGGCAGTGCCAAGCCAGGAATCTACAAACTCTGCTGGATCCTTCCAGAACGAAAGCTGCCAGCAACTAGGACCCTGCAAGTCCTTAGAGCCCCAGATGCCACCTGTCATCTGACACCCAGAGCCTGGGCCAATGACTTCGTTTTCCCCATGGAAAATGGCCTCCATTTCTGGCCACTCGCCCTGACCAAGAGGGTGGTGCCCAGCAAGAAATTTGCAAGCTTTGCTGGATTGCTCCAAATCTAAAGCTGCCACTTGTTGTTGTTCTATTTCTCTAGAGTCCCATCATGCTGTTCTCAGATTGCTAAAGTCCATACCTCCTCGGTGTGTTCTTATGGCTGCAGATCTTCACAGCACAGACGCTTTCTTCTGCATGCTGTTCTTTCCCAGTTCAGGGCTCCTTCAAGGCTCTCCCTGAATGGCTACGCCGCCCCCTTTTATCCCAGTTCTCTTCAATGCTCACAGCTGCAGCCCATCAAGGACAACCAGGACCTGTGGGGCAAAGCCTCTAGACAGATATTCAAATAGAATCCATTTCCTCTACTCTAGCCAGTAAGTAGTACCCTACAAGTCCTCAGAACCCCAAAGGCCACCTTTCATCTGACACCCAGACCCTGGGGAAAGGACTTCTTTTTCCCATGGCAAATGGCCTCCCTTGGCAGCCACTCACCCTGGCAGAAAGTGGGAGCCTAGCTAGAATGATGCAATCGTTGCTGGATTTTTCCAAAAGAAAAGCTGGCAGCAACTAGGGCCCTGGAAGTACTTAGAGCCTCAAACGCCACCTTGAACATATTCCTGAGACCCTGGGGAAAGGACTTCTTTTTCCCATGGAAAATGGCCTTCATTTGTGGCCACTTGGCCTGGCAGGCAGGGCAGTGCCAAGCCAGGAATCTACAAACTCTGCTGGATCCTTCCAGAACGAAAGCTGCCAGCAACTAGGACCCTGCAAGTCCTTAGAGCCCCAGACGCCACCTTTCATCTGACACCCAGAGTCTGGGCCAATGACTTCGTTTTCCCCATGGAAAATGGCCTCCATTTCTGGCCTCTCACCCTGACCAAGAGGGTGGTGCCCAGCAAGAAATTTGCAAGCTTTGCTGGATTGCTCCAAATCTAAAGCTGCCACTTGTTGTTGTTCTATTTCTCTAGAGTCCCATCATGCTGTTCTCAGATTGCTAAAGTCCATACCTCCTCGGTGTGTTCTTATGGCTGCAGATCTTCACAGCACAGACGCTTTCTTCTGCATGCTGTTCTTTCCCAGTTCAGGGCTCCTTCAAGGCTCTCCCTGAATGGCTACGCCGCCCCCTTTTATCCCAGTTCTCTTCAATGCTCACAGCTGCAGCCCATCAAGGACAACCAGGACCTGTGGGGCAAAGCCTCTAGACAGATATTCAAATAGAATCCATTTCCTCTACTCTAGCCAGTAAGTAGTACCCTACAAGTCCTCAGAACCCCAAAGGCCACCTTTCATCTGACACCCAGACCCTGGGGAAAGGACTTCTTTTTCCCATGGCAAATGGCCTCCCTTGGCAGCCACTCACCCTGGCAGAAAGTGGGAGCCTAGCTAGAATGATGCAATCGTTGCTGGATTTTTCCAAAAGAAAAGCTGGCAGCAACTAGGGCCCTGGAAGTACTTAGAGCCTCAAACGCCACCTTGAACATATTACTGAGACCCTGGGGAAAGGACATCTTTTTCCCATGGAAAATGGCCTTCATTTGTGGCCACTTGGCCTGGCAGGCAGGGCAGTGCCAAGCCAGGAATCTACAAACTCTGCTGGATCCTTCCAGAACGAAAGCTGCCAGCAACTAGGACCCTGCAAGTCCTTAGAGCCCCAGATGCCACCTGTCATCTGACACCCAGAGCCTGGGCCAATGACTTCGTTTTCCCCATGGAAAATGGCCTCCATTTCTGGCCTCTCGCCCTGACCAAGAGGGTGGTGCCCAGCAAGAAATTTGCAAGCTTTGCTGGATTGCTCCAAATCTAAAGCTGCCACTTGTTGTTGTTCTATTTCTCTAGAGTCCCATCATGCTGTTCTCAGATTGCTAAAGTCCATACCTCCTCGGTGTGTTCTTATGGCTGCAGATCTTCACAGCACAGACGCTTTCTTCTGCATGCTGTTCTTTCCCAGTTCAGGGCTCCTTCAAGGCTCTCCCTGAATGGCTACGCCGCCCCCTTTTATCCCAGTTCTCTTCAATGCTCACAGCTGCAGCCCATCAAGGACAACCAGGACCTGTGGGGCAAAGCCTCTAGACAGATATTCAAATAGAATCCATTTCCTCTACTCTAGCCAGTAAGTAGTACCCTACAAGTCCTCAGAACCCCAAAGGCCACCTTTCATCTGACACCCAGACCCTGGGGAAAGGACTTCTTTTTCCCATGGCAAATGGCCTCCCTTGGCAGCCACTCACCCTGGCAGAAAGTGGGAGCCTAGCTAGAATGATGCAATCGTTGCTGGATTTTTCCAAAAGAAAAGCTGGCAGCAACTAGGGCCCTGGAAGTACTTAGAGCCTCAAACGCCACCTTGAACATATTCCTGAGACCCTGGGGAAAGGACTTCTTTTTCCCATGGAAAATGGCCTTCATTTGTGGCCACTTGGCCTGGCAGGCAGGGCAGTGCCAAGCCAGGAATCTACAACCTCTGCTGGATCCTTCCAGAACGAAAGCTGCCAGCAACTAGGACCCTGCAAGTCCTTAGAGCCCCAGACGCCACCTTTCATCTGACACCCAGAGCCTGGGCCAATGACTTCGTTTTCCCCATGGAAAATGGCCTCCATTTCTGGCCACTCGCCCTGACCAAGAGGGTGGTGCCCAGCAAGAAATTTGCAAGCTTTGCTGGATTGCTCCAAATCTAAAGCTGCCACTTGTTGTTGTTCTATTTCTCTAGAGTCCCATCATGCTGTTCTCAGATTGCTAAAGTCCATACCTCCTCGGTGTGTTCTTATGGCTGCAGATCTTCACAGCACAGACGCTTTCTTCTGCATGCTGTTCTTTCCCAGTTCAGGGCTCCTTCAAGGCTCTCCCTGAATGGCTACGCCGCCCCCTTTTATCCCAGTTCTCTTCAATGCTCACAGCTGCAGCCCATCAAGGACAACCAGGACCTGTGGGGCAAAGCCTCTAGACAGATATTCAAATAGAATCCATTTCCTCTACTCTAGCCAGTAAGTACTACCCTACAAGTCCTCAGAACCCCAAAGGCCACCTTTCATCTGACACCCAGACCCTGGGGAAAGGACTTCTTTTTCCCATGGCAAATGGCCTCCCTTGGCAGCCACTCACCCTGGCAGAAAGTGGGAGCCTAGCTAGAATGATGCAATCGTTGCTGGATTTTTCCAAAAGAAAAGCTGGCAGCAACTAGGGCCCTGGAAGTACTTAGAGCCTCAAACGCCACCTTGAACATATTACTGAGACCCTGGGGAAAGGACATCTTTTTCCCATGGAAAATGGCCTTCATTTGTGGCCACTTGGCCTGGCAGGCAGGGCAGTGCCAAGCCAGGAATCTACAAACTCTGCTGGATCCTTCCAGAACGAAAGCTGCCAGCAACTAGGACCCTGCAAGTCCTTAGAGCCCCAGATGCCACCTGTCATCTGACACCCAGAGCCTGGGCCAATGACTTCGTTTTCCCCATGGAAAATGGCCTCCATTTCTGGCCACTCGCCCTGACCAAGAGGGTGGTGCCCAGCAAGAAATTTGCAAGCTTTGCTGGATTGCTCCAAATCTAAAGCTGCCACTTGTTGTTGTTCTATTTCTCTAGAGTCCCATCATGCTGTTCTCAGATTGCTAAAGTCCATACCTCCTCGGTGTGTTCTTATGGCTGCAGATCTTCACAGCACAGACGCTTTCTTCTGCATGCTGTTCTTTCCCAGTTCAGGGCTCCTTCAAGGCTCTCCCTGAATGGCTACGCCGCCCCCTTTTATCCCAGTTCTCTTCAATGCTCACAGCTGCAGCCCATCAAGGACAACCAGGACCTGTGGGGCAAAGCCTCTAGACAGATATTCAAATAGAATCCATTTCCTCTACTCTAGCCAGTAAGTAGTACCCTACAAGTCCTCAGAACCCCAAAGGCCACCTTTCATCTGACACCCAGACCCTGGGGAAAGGACTTCTTTTTCCCATGGCAAATGGCCTCCCTTGGCAGCCACTCACCCTGGCAGAAAGTGGGAGCCTAGCTAGAATGATGCAATCGTTGCTGGATTTTTCCAAAAGAAAAGCTGGCAGCAACTAGGGCCCTGGAAGTACTTAGAGCCTCAAATGCCACCTTGAACATATTCCTGAGACCCTGGGGAAAGGACTTCTTTTTCCCATGGAAAATGGCCTTCATTTGTGGCCACTTGGCCTGGCAGGCAGGGCAGTGCCAAGCCAGGAATCTACAAACTCTGCTGGATCCTTCCAGAACGAAAGCTGCCAGCAACTAGGACCCTGCAAGTCCTTAGAGCCCCAGACGCCACCTTTCATCTGACACCCAGAGCCTGGGCCAATGACTTCGTTTTCCCCATGGAAAATGGCCTCCATTTCTGGCCTCTCACCCTGACCAAGAGGGTGGTGCCCAGCAAGAAATTTGCAAGCTTTGCTGGATTGCTCCAAATCTAAAGCTGCCACTTGTTGTTGTTCTATTTCTCTAGAGTCCCATCATGCTGTTCTCAGATTGCTAAAGTCCATACCTCCTCGGTGTGTTCTTATGGCTGCAGATCTTCACAGCACAGACGCTTTCTTCTGCATGCTGTTCTTTCCCAGTTCAGGGCTCCTTCAAGGCTCTCCCTGAATGGCTACGCCGCCCCCTTTTATCCCAGTTCTCTTCAATGCTCACAGCTGCAGCCCATCAAGGACAACCAGGACCTGTGGGGCAAAGCCTCTAGACAGATATTCAAATAGAATCCATTTCCTCTACTCTAGCCAGTAAGTAGTACCCTACAAGTCCTCAGAACCCCAAAGGCCACCTTTCATCTGACACCCAGACCCTGGGGAAAGGACTTCTTTTTCCCATGGCAAATGGCCTCCCTTGGCAGCCACTCACCCTGGCAGAAAGTGGGAGCCTAGCTAGAATGATGCAATCGTTGCTGGATTTTTCCAAAAGAAAAGCTGGCAGCAACTAGGGCCCTGGAAGTACTTAGAGCCTCAAACGCCACCTTGAACATATTACTGAGACCCTGGGGAAAGGACATCTTTTTCCCATGGAAAATGGCCTTCATTTGTGGCCACTTGGCCTGGCAGGCAGGGCAGTGCCAAGCCAGGAATCTACAAACTCTGCTGGATCCTTCCAAAACTAAAGCTGCCAGCAACTAGGACCCTGCAAGTCCTTAGAGCCCCAGATGCCACCTGTCATCTGACACCCAGAGCCTGGGCCAATGACTTCGTTTTCCCCATGGAAAATGGCCTCCATTTCTGCCACTCGCCCTGACCAAGAGGGTGGTGCCCAGCAAGAAATTTGCAAGCTTTGCTGGATTGCTCCAAATCTAAAGCTGCCACTTGTTGTTGTTCTATTTCTCTAGAGTCCCATCATGCTGTTCTCAGATTGCTAAAGTCCATACCTCCTCGGTGTGTTCTTATGGCTGCAGATCTTCACAGCACAGACGCTTTCTTCTGCATGCTGTTCTTTCCCAGTTCAGGGCTCCTTCAAGGCTCTCCCTGAATGGCTACGCCGCCCCCTTTTATCCCAGTTCTCTTCAATGCTCACAGCTGCAGCCCATCAAGGACAACCAGGACCTGTGGGGCAAAGCCTCTAGACAGATATTCAAATAGAATCCATTTCCTCTACTCTAGCCAGTAAGTAGTACCCTACAAGTCCTCAGAACCCCAAAGGCCACCTTTCATCTGACACCCAGACCCTGGGGAAAGGACTTCTTTTTCCCATGGCAAATGGCCTCCCTTGGCAGCCACTCACCCTGGCAGAAAGTGGGAGCCTAGCTAGAATGATGCAATCGTTGCTGGATTTTTCCAAAAGAAAAGCTGGCAGCAACTAGGGCCCTGGAAGTACTTAGAGCCTCAAACGCCACCTTGAACATATTACTGAGACCCTGGGGAAAGGACATCTTTTTCCCATGGAAAATGGCCTTCATTTGTGGCCACTTGGCCTGGCAGGCAGGGCAGTGCCAAGCCAGGAATCTACAAACTCTGCTGGATCCTTCCAAAACTAAAGCTGCCAGCAACTAGGACCCTGCAAGTCCTTAGAGCCCCAGATGCCACCTGTCATCTGACACCCAGAGCCTGGGCCAATGACTTCGTTTTCCCCAATGGAAAATGGCCTCCATTTCTGGCCACTCGCCCTGACCAAGAGGGTGGTGCCCAGCAAGAAATTTGCAAGCTTTGCTGGATTGCTCCAAATCTAAAGCTGCCACTTGTTGTTGTTCTATTTCTCTAGAGTCCCATCATGCTGTTCTCAGATTGCTAAAGTCCATACCTCCTCGGTGTGTTCTTATGGCTGCAGATCTTCACAGCACAGACGCTTTCTTCTGCATGCTGTTCTTTCCCAGTTCAGGGCTCCTTCAAGGCTCTCCCTGAATGGCTACGCCGCCCCCTTTTATCCCAGTTCTCTTCAATGCTCACAGCTGCAGCCCATCAAGGACAACCAGGACCTGTGGGGCAAAGCCTCTAGACAGATATTCAAATAGAATCCATTTCCTCTACTCTAGCCAGTAAGTAGTACCCTACAAGTCCTCAGAACCCCAAAGGCCACCTTTCATCTGACACCCAGACCCTGGGGAAAGGACTTCTTTTTCCCATGGCAAATGGCCTCCCTTGGCAGCCACTCACCCTGGCAGAAAGTGGGAGCCTAGCTAGAATGATGCAATCGTTGCTGGATTTTTCCAAAAGAAAAGCTGGCAGCAACTAGGGCCCTGGAAGTACTTAGAGCCTCAAACGCCACCTTGAACATATTACTGAGACCCTGGGGAAAGGACATCTTTTTCCCATGGAAAATGGCCTTCATTTGTGGCCACTTGGCCTGGCAGGCAGGGCAGTGCCAAGCCAGGAATCTACAAACTCTGCTGGATCCTTCCAGAACGAAAGCTGCCAGCAACTAGGACCCTGCAAGTCCTTAGAGCCCCAGATGCCACCTGTCATCTGACACCCAGAGCCTGGGCCAATGACTTCGTTTTCCCCATGGAAAATGGCCTCCATTTCTGGCCACTCGCCCTGACCAAGAGGGTGGTGCCCAGCAAGAAATTTGCAAGCTTTGCTGGATTGCTCCAAATCTAAAGCTGCCACTTGTTGTTGTTCTATTTCTCTAGAGTCCCATCATGCTGTTCTCAGATTGCTAAAGTCCATACCTCCTCGGTGTGTTCTTATGGCTGCAGATCTTCACAGCACAGACGCTTTCTTCTGCATGCTGTTCTTTCCCAGTTCAGGGCTCCTTCAAGGCTCTCCCTGAATGGCTACGCCGCCCCCTTTTATCCCAGTTCTCTTCAATGCTCACAGCTGCAGCCCATCAAGGACAACCAGGACCTGTGGGGCAAAGCCTCTAGACAGATATTCAAATAGAATCCATTTCCTCTACTCTAGCCAGTAAGTAGTACCCTACAAGTCCTCAGAACCCCAAAGGCCACCTTTCATCTGACACCCAGACCCTGGGGAAAGGACTTCTTTTTCCCATGGCAAATGGCCTCCCTTGGCAGCCACTCACCCTGGCAGAAAGTGGGAGCCTAGCTAGAATGATGCAATCGTTGCTGGATTTTTCCAAAAGAAAAGCTGGCAGCAACTAGGGCCCTGGAAGTACTTAGAGCCTCAAATGCCACCTTGAACATATTCCTGAGACCCTGGGGAAAGGACTTCTTTTTCCCATGGAAAATGGCCTACATTTGTGGCCACTTGGCCTGGCAGGCAGGGCAGTGCCAAGCCAGGAATCTACAAACTCTGCTGGATCCTTCCAGAACGAAAGCTGCCAGCAACTAGGACCCTGCAAGTCCTTAGAGCCCCAGACGCCACCTTTCATCTGACACCCAGAGCCTGGGCCAATGACTTCGTTTTCCCCATGGAAAATGGCCTCCATTTCTGGCCTCTCGCCCTGACCAAGAGGGTGGTGCCCAGCAAGAAATTTGCAAGCTTTGCTGGATTGCTCCAAATCTAAAGCTGCCACTTGTTGTTGTTCTATTTCTCTAGAGTCCCATCATGCTGTTCTCAGATTGCTAAAGTCCATACCTCCTCGGTGTGTTCTTATGGCTGCAGATCTTCACAGCACAGACGCTTTCTTCTGCATGCTGTTCTTTCCCAGTTCAGGGCTCCTTCAAGGCTCTCCCTGAATGGCTACGCCGCCCCCTTTTATCCCAGTTCTCTTCAATGCTCACAGCTGCAGCCCATCAAGGACAACCAGGACCTGTGGGGCAAAGCCTCTAGACAGATATTCAAATAGAATCCATTTCCTCTACTCTAGCCAGTAAGTACTACCCTACAAGTCCTCAGAACCCCAAAGGCCACCTTTCATCTGACACCCAGACCCTGGGGAAAGGACTTCTTTTTCCCATGGCAAATGGCCTCCCTTGGCAGCCACTCACCCTGGCAGAAAGTGGGAGCCTAGCTAGAATGATGCAATCGTTGCTGGATTTTTCCAAAAGAAAAGCTGGCAGCAACTAGGGCCCTGGAAGTACTTAGAGCCTCAAACGCCACCTTGAACATATTACTGAGACCCTGGGGAAAGGACATCTTTTTCCCATGGAAAATGGCCTTCATTTGTGGCCACTTGGCCTGGCAGGCAGGGCAGTGCCAAGCCAGGAATCTACAAACTCTGCTGGATCCTTCCAAAACTAAAGCTGCCAGCAACTAGGACCCTGCAAGTCCTTAGAGCCCCAGATGC
Organism: Agelaius phoeniceus; assembly: GCF_051311805.1. NCBI lineage: Eukaryota > Metazoa > Chordata > Aves > Passeriformes > Icteridae > Agelaius > Agelaius phoeniceus. The sequence continues at coordinate 24,192 of NW_027510000.1, forward strand.
CACCTGTCATCTGACACCCAGAGCCTGGGCCAATGACTTCGTTTTCCCCATGGAAAATGGCCTCCATTTCTGGCCACTCGCCCTGACCAAGAGGGTGGTGCCCAGCAAGAAATTTGCAAGCTTTGCTGGATTGCTCCAAATCTAAAGCTGCCACTTGTTGTTGTTCTATTTCTCTAGAGTCCCATCATGCTGTTCTCAGATTGCTAAAGTCCATACCTCCTCGGTGTGTTCTTATGGCTGCAGATCTTCACAGCACAGACGCTTTCTTCTGCATGCTGTTCTTTCCCAGTTCAGGGCTCCTTCAAGGCTCTCCCTGAATGGCTACGCCGCCCCCTTTTATCCCAGTTCTCTTCAATGCTCACAGCTGCAGCCCATCAAGGACAACCAGGACCTGTGGGGCAAAGCCTCTAGACAGATATTCAAATAGAATCCATTTCCTCTACTCTAGCCAGTAAGTAGTACCCTACAAGTCCTCAGAACCCCAAAGGCCACCTTTCATCTGACACCCAGACCCTGGGGAAAGGACTTCTTTTTCCCATGGCAAATGGCCTCCCTTGGCAGCCACTCACCCTGGCAGAAAGTGGGAGCCTAGCTAGAATGATGCAATCGTTGCTGGATTTTTCCAAAAGAAAAGCTGGCAGCAACTAGGGCCCTGGAAGTACTTAGAGCCTCAAACGCCACCTTGAACATATTCCTGAGACCCTGGGGAAAGGACTTCTTTTTCCCATGGAAAATGGCCTTCATTTGTGGCCACTTGGCCTGGCAGGCAGGGCAGTGCCAAGCCAGGAATCTACAAACTCTGCTGGATCCTTCCAGAACGAAAGCTGCCAGCAACTAGGACCCTGCAAGTCCTTAGAGCCCCAGACGCCACCTGTCATCTGACACCCAGAGCCTGGGCCAATGACTTCGTTTTCCCCATGGAAAATGGCCTCCATTTCTGGCCTCTCACCCTGACCAAGAGGGTGGTGCCCAGCAAGAAATTTGCAAGCTTTGCTGGATTGCTCCAAATCTAAAGCTGCCACTTGTTGTTGTTCTATTTCTCTAGAGTCCCATCATGCTGTTCTCAGATTGCTAAAGTCCATACCTCCTCGGTGTGTTCTTATGGCTGCAGATCTTCACAGCACAGACGCTTTCTTCTGCATGCTGTTCTTTCCCAGTTCAGGGCTCCTTCAAGGCTCTCCCTGAATGGCTACGCCGCCCCCTTTTATCCCAGTTCTCTTCAATGCTCACAGCTGCAGCCCATCAAGGACAACCAGGACCTGTGGGGCAAAGCCTCTAGACAGATATTCAAATAGAATCCATTTCCTCTACTCTAGCCAGTAAGTAGTACCCTACAAGTCCTCAGAACCCCAAAGGCCACCTTTCATCTGACACCCAGACCCTGGGGAAAGGACTTCTTTTTCCCATGGCAAATGGCCTCCCTTGGCAGCCACTCACCCTGGCAGAAAGTGGGAGCCTAGCTAGAATGATGCAATCGTTGCTGGATTTTTCCAAAAGAAAAGCTGGCAGCAACTAGGGCCCTGGAAGTACTTAGAGCCTCAAACGCCACCTTGAACATATTACTGAGACCCTGGGGAAAGGACATCTTTTTCCCATGGAAAATGGCCTTCATTTGTGGCCACTTGGCCTGGCAGGCAGGGCAGTGCCAAGCCAGGAATCTACAAACTCTGCTGGATCCTTCCAGAACGAAAGCTGCCAGCAACTAGGACCCTGCAAGTCCTTAGAGCCCCAGACGCCACCTTTCATCTGACACCCAGAGCCTGGGCCAATGACTTCGTTTTCCCCATGGAAAATGGCCTCCATTTCTGGCCTCTCGCCCTGACCAAGAGGGTGGTGCCCAGCAAGAAATTTGCAAGCTTTGCTGGATTGCTCCAAATCTAAAGCTGCCACTTGTTGTTGTTCTATTTCTCTAGAGTCCCATCATGCTGTTCTCAGATTGCTAAAGTCCATACCTCCTCGGTGTGTTCTTATGGCTGCAGATCTTCACAGCACAGACGCTTTCTTCTGCATGCTGTTCTTTCCCAGTTCAGGGCTCCTTCAAGGCTCTCCCTGAATGGCTACGCCGCCCCCTTTTATCCCAGTTCTCTTCAATGCTCACAGCTGCAGCCCATCAAGGACAACCAGGACCTGTGGGGCAAAGCCTCTAGACAGATATTCAAATAGAATCCATTTCCTCTACTCTAGCCAGTAAGTAGTACCCTACAAGTCCTCAGAACCCCAAAGGCCACCTTTCATCTGACACCCAGACCCTGGGGAAAGGACTTCTTTTTCCCATGGCAAATGGCCTCCCTTGGCAGCCACTCACCCTGGCAGAAAGTGGGAGCCTAGCTAGAATGATGCAATCGTTGCTGGATTTTTCCAAAAGAAAAGCTGGCAGCAACTAGGGCCCTGGAAGTACTTAGAGCCTCAAACGCCACCTTGAACATATTACTGAGACCCTGGGGAAAGGACATCTTTTTCCCATGGAAAATGGCCTTCATTTGTGGCCACTTGGCCTGGCAGGCAGGGCAGTGCCAAGCCAGGAATCTACAAACTCTGCTGGATCCTTCCAGAACGAAAGCTGCCAGCAACTAGGACCCTGCAAGTCCTTAGAGCCCCAGACGCCACCTTTCATCTGACACCCAGAGCCTGGGCCAATGACTTCGTTTTCCCCATGGAAAATGGCCTCCATTTCTGGCCTCTCGCCCTGACCAAGAGGGTGGTGCCCAGCAAGAAATTTGCAAGCTTTGCTGGATTGCTCCAAATCTAAAGCTGCCACTTGTTGTTGTTCTATTTCTCTAGAGTCCCATCATGCTGTTCTCAGATTGCTAAAGTCCATACCTCCTCGGTGTGTTCTTATGGCTGCAGATCTTCACAGCACAGACGCTTTCTTCTGCATGCTGTTCTTTCCCAGTTCAGGGCTCCTTCAAGGCTCTCCCTGAATGGCTACGCCGCCCCCTTTTATCCCAGTTCTCTTCAATGCTCACAGCTGCAGCCCATCAAGGACAACCAGGACCTGTGGGGCAAAGCCTCTAGACAGATATTCAAATAGAATCCATTTCCTCTACTCTAGCCAGTAAGTACTACCCTACAAGTCCTCAGAACCCCAAAGGCCACCTTTCATCTGACACCCAGACCCTGGGGAAAGGACTTCTTTTTCCCATGGCAAATGGCCTCCCTTGGCAGCCACTCACCCTGGCAGAAAGTGGGAGCCTAGCTAGAATGATGCAATCGTTGCTGGATTTTTCCAAAAGAAAAGCTGGCAGCAACTAGGGCCCTGGAAGTACTTAGAGCCTCAAACGCCACCTTGAACATATTACTGAGACCCTGGGGAAAGGACATCTTTTTCCCATGGAAAATGGCCTTCATTTGTGGCCACTTGGCCTGGCAGGCAGGGCAGTGCCAAGCCAGGAATCTACAAACTCTGCTGGATCCTTCCAAAACTAAAGCTGCCAGCAACTAGGACCCTGCAAGTCCTTAGAGCCCCAGATGCCACCTGTCATCTGACACCCAGAGCCTGGGCCAATGACTTCGTTTTCCCCATGGAAAATGGCCTCCATTTCTGGCCACTCGCCCTGACCAAGAGGGTGGTGCCCAGCAAGAAATTTGCAAGCTTTGCTGGATTGCTCCAAATCTAAAGCTGCCACTTGTTGTTGTTCTATTTCTCTAGAGTCCCATCATGCTGTTCTCAGATTGCTAAAGTCCATACCTCCTCGGTGTGTTCTTATGGCTGCAGATCTTCACAGCACAGACGCTTTCTTCTGCATGCTGTTCTTTCCCAGTTCAGGGCTCCTTCAAGGCTCTCCCTGAATGGCTACGCCGCCCCCTTTTATCCCAGTTCTCTTCAATGCTCACAGCTGCAGCCCATCAAGGACAACCAGGACCTGTGGGGCAAAGCCTCTAGACAGATATTCAAATAGAATCCATTTCCTCTACTCTAGCCAGTAAGTAGTACCCTACAAGTCCTCAGAACCCCAAAGGCCACCTTTCATCTGACACCCAGACCCTGGGGAAAGGACTTCTTTTTCCCATGGCAAATGGCCTCCCTTGGCAGCCACTCACCCTGGCAGAAAGTGGGAGCCTAGCTAGAATGATGCAATCGTTGCTGGATTTTTCCAAAAGAAAAGCTGGCAGCAACTAGGGCCCTGGAAGTACTTAGAGCCTCAAACGCCACCTTGAACATATTCCTGAGACCCTGGGGAAAGGACTTCTTTTTCCCATGGAAAATGGCCTTCATTTGTGGCCACTTGGCCTGGCAGGCAGGGCAGTGCCAAGCCAGGAATCTACAAACTCTGCTGGATCCTTCCAGAACGAAAGCTGCCAGCAACTAGGACCCTGCAAGTCCTTAGAGCCCCAGACGCCACCTTTCATCTGACACCCAGAGCCTGGGCCAATGACTTCGTTTTCCCCATGGAAAATGGCCTCCATTTCTGGCCTCTCACCCTGACCAAGAGGGTGGTGCCCAGCAAGAAATTTGCAAGCTTTGCTGGATTGCTCCAAATCTAAAGCTGCCACTTGTTGTTGTTCTATTTCTCTAGAGTCCCATCATGCTGTTCTCAGATTGCTAAAGTCCATACCTCCTCGGTGTGTTCTTATGGCTGCAGATCTTCACAGCACAGACGCTTTCTTCTGCATGCTGTTCTTTCCCAGTTCAGGGCTCCTTCAAGGCTCTCCCTGAATGGCTACGCCGCCCCCTTTTATCCCAGTTCTCTTCAATGCTCACAGCTGCAGCCCATCAAGGACAACCAGGACCTGTGGGGCAAAGCCTCTAGACAGATATTCAAATAGAATCCATTTCCTCTACTCTAGCCAGTAAGTACTACCCTACAAGTCCTCAGAACCCCAAAGGCCACCTTTCATCTGACACCCAGACCCTGGGGAAAGGACTTCTTTTTCCCATGGCAAATGGCCTCCCTTGGCAGCCACTCACCCTGGCAGAAAGTGGGAGCCTAGCTAGAATGATGCAATCGTTGCTGGATTTTTCCAAAAGAAAAGCTGGCAGCAACTAGGGCCCTGGAAGTACTTAGAGCCTCAAACGCCACCTTGAACATATTCCTGAGACCCTGGGGAAAGGACATCTTTTTCCCATGGAAAATGGCCTTCATTTGTGGCCACTTGGCCTGGCAGGCAGGGCAGTGCCAAGCCAGGAATCTACAAACTCTGCTGGATCCTTCCAAAACTAAAGCTGCCAGCAACTAGGACCCTGCAAGTCCTTAGAGCCCCAGATGCCACCTGTCATCTGACACCCAGAGCCTGGGCCAATGACTTCGTTTTCCCCATGGAAAATGGCCTCCATTTCTGGCCACTCGCCCTGACCAAGAGGGTGGTGCCCAGCAAGAAATTTGCAAGCTTTGCTGGATTGCTCCAAATCTAAAGCTGCCACTTGTTGTTGTTCTATTTCTCTAGAGTCCCATCATGCTGTTCTCAGATTGCTAAAGTCCATACCTCCTCGGTGTGTTCTTATGGCTGCAGATCTTCACAGCACAGACGCTTTCTTCTGCATGCTGTTCTTTCCCAGTTCAGGGCTCCTTCAAGGCTCTCCCTGAATGGCTACGCCGCCCCCTTTTATCCCAGTTCTCTTCAATGCTCACAGCTGCAGCCCATCAAGGACAACCAGGACCTGTGGGGCAAAGCCTCTAGACAGATATTCAAATAGAATCCATTTCCTCTACTCTAGCCAGTAAGTAGTACCCTACAAGTCCTCAGAACCCCAAAGGCCACCTTTCATCTGACACCCAGACCCTGGGGAAAGGACTTCTTTTTCCCATGGCAAATGGCCTCCCTTGGCAGCCACTCACCCTGGCAGAAAGTGGGAGCCTAGCTAGAATGATGCAATCGTTGCTGGATTTTTCCAAAAGAAAAGCTGGCAGCAACTAGGGCCCTGGAAGTACTTAGAGCCTCAAACGCCACCTTGAACATATTCCTGAGACCCTGGGGAAAGGACATCTTTTTCCCATGGAAAATGGCCTTCATTTGTGGCCACTTGGCCTGGCAGGCAGGGCAGTGCCAAGCCAGGAATCTACAAACTCTGCTGGATCCTTCCAAAACTAAAGCTGCCAGCAACTAGGACCCTGCAAGTCCTTAGAGCCCCAGATGCCACCTGTCATCTGACACCCAGAGCCTGGGCCAATGACTTCGTTTTCCCCATGGAAAATGGCCTCCATTTCTGGCCACTCGCCCTGACCAAGAGGGTGGTGCCCAGCAAGAAATTTGCAAGCTTTGCTGGATTGCTCCAAATCTAAAGCTGCCACTTGTTGTTGTTCTATTTCTCTAGAGTCCCATCATGCTGTTCTCAGATTGCTAAAGTCCATACCTCCTCGGTGTGTTCTTATGGCTGCAGATCTTCACAGCACAGACGCTTTCTTCTGCATGCTGTTCTTTCCCAGTTCAGGGCTCCTTCAAGGCTCTCCCTGAATGGCTACGCCGCCCCCTTTTATCCCAGTTCTCTTCAATGCTCACAGCTGCAGCCCATCAAGGACAACCAGGACCTGTGGGGCAAAGCCTCTAGACAGATATTCAAATAGAATCCATTTCCTCTACTCTAGCCAGTAAGTACTACCCTACAAGTCCTCAGAACCCCAAAGGCCACCTTTCATCTGACACCCAGACCCTGGGGAAAGGACTTCTTTTTCCCATGGCAAATGGCCTCCCTTGGCAGCCACTCACCCTGGCAGAAAGTGGGAGCCTAGCTAGAATGATGCAATCATTGCTGGATTTTTCCAAAAGAAAAGCTGGCAGCAACTAGGGCCCTGGAAGTACTTAGAGCCTCAAACGCCACCTTGAACATATTACTGAGACCCTGGGGAAAGGACATCTTTTTCCCATGGAAAATGGCCTTCATTTGTGGCCACTTGGCCTGGCAGGCAGGGCAGTGCCAAGCCAGGAATCTACAAACTCTGCTGGATCCTTCCAGAACGAAAGCTGCCAGCAACTAGGACCCTGCAAGTCCTTAGAGCCCCAGATGCCACCTGTCATCTGACACCCAGAGCCTGGGCCAATGACTTCGTTTTCCCCATGGAAAATGGCCTCCATTTCTGGCCACTCGCCCTGACCAAGAGGGTGGTGCCCAGCAAGAAATTTGCAAGCTTTGCTGGATTGCTCCAAATCTAAAGCTGCCACTTGTTGTTGTTCTATTTCTCTAGAGTCCCATCATGCTGTTCTCAGATTGCTAAAGTCCATACCTCCTCGGTGTGTTCTTATGGCTGCAGATCTTCACAGCACAGACGCTTTCTTCTGCATGCTGTTCTTTCCCAGTTCAGGGCTCCTTCAAGGCTCTCCCTGAATGGCTACGCCGCCCCCTTTTATCCCAGTTCTCTTCAATGCTCACAGCTGCAGCCCATCAAGGACAACCAGGACCTGTGGGGCAAAGCCTCTAGACAGATATTCAAATAGAATCCATTTCCTCTACTCTAGCCAGTAAGTAGTACCCTACAAGTCCTCAGAACCCCAAAGGCCACCTTTCATCTGACACCCAGACCCTGGGGAAAGGACTTCTTTTTCCCATGGCAAATGGCCTCCCTTGGCAGCCACTCACCCTGGCAGAAAGTGGGAGCCTAGCTAGAATGATGCAATCGTTGCTGGATTTTTCCAAAAGAAAAGCTGGCAGCAACTAGGGCCCTGGAAGTACTTAGAGCCTCAAACGCCACCTTGAACATATTACTGAGACCCTGGGGAAAGGACATCTTTTTCCCATGGAAAATGGCCTTCATTTGTGGCCACTTGGCCTGGCAGGCAGGGCAGTGCCAAGCCAGGAATCTACAAACTCTGCTGGATCCTTCCAGAACGAAAGCTGCCAGCAACTAGGACCCTGCAAGTCCTTAGAGCCCCAGATGCCACCTGTCATCTGACACCCAGAGCCTGGGCCAATGACTTCGTTTTCCCCATGGAAAATGGCCTCCATTTCTGGCCACTCGCCCTGACCAAGAGGGTGGTGCCCAGCAAGAAATTTGCAAGCTTTGCTGGATTGCTCCAAATCTAAAGCTGCCACTTGTTGTTGTTCTATTTCTCTAGAGTCCCATCATGCTGTTCTCAGATTGCTAAAGTCCATACCTCCTCGGTGTGTTCTTATGGCTGCAGATCTTCACAGCACAGACGCTTTCTTCTGCATGCTGTTCTTTCCCAGTTCAGGGCTCCTTCAAGGCTCTCCCTGAATGGCTACGCCGCCCCCTTTTATCCCAGTTCTCTTCAATGCTCACAGCTGCAGCCCATCAAGGACAACCAGGACCTGTGGGGCAAAGCCTCTAGACAGATATTCAAATAGAATCCATTTCCTCTACTCTAGCCAGTAAGTAGTACCCTACAAGTCCTCAGAACCCCAAAGGCCACCTTTCATCTGACACCCAGACCCTGGGGAAAGGACTTCTTTTTCCCATGGCAAATGGCCTCCCTTGGCAGCCACTCACCCTGGCAGAAAGTGGGAGCCTAGCTAGAATGATGCAATCGTTGCTGGATTTTTCCAAAAGAAAAGCTGGCAGCAACTAGGGCCCTGGAAGTACTTAGAGCCTCAAATGCCACCTTGAACATATTCCTGAGACCCTGGGGAAAGGACTTCTTTTTCCCATGGAAAATGGCCTTCATTTGTGGCCACTTGGCCTGGCAGGCAGGGCAGTGCCAAGCCAGGAATCTACAAACTCTGCTGGATCCTTCCAGAACGAAAGCTGCCAGCAACTAGGACCCTGCAAGTCCTTAGAGCCCCAGACGCCACCTTTCATCTGACACCCAGAGCCTGGGCCAATGACTTCGTTTTCCCCATGGAAAATGGCCTCCATTTCTGGCCTCTCACCCTGACCAAGAGGGTGGTGCCCAGCAAGAAATTTGCAAGCTTTGCTGGATTGCTCCAAATCTAAAGCTGCCACTTGTTGTTGTTCTATTTCTCTAGAGTCCCATCATGCTGTTCTCAGATTGCTAAAGTCCATACCTCCTCGGTGTGTTCTTATGGCTGCAGATCTTCACAGCACAGACGCTTTCTTCTGCATGCTGTTCTTTCCCAGTTCAGGGCTCCTTCAAGGCTCTCCCTGAATGGCTACGCCGCCCCCTTTTATCCCAGTTCTCTTCAATGCTCACAGCTGCAGCCCATCAAGGACAACCAGGACCTGTGGGGCAAAGCCTCTAGACAGATATTCAAATAGAATCCATTTCCTCTACTCTAGCCAGTAAGTAGTACCCTACAAGTCCTCAGAACCCCAAAGGCCACCTTTCATCTGACACCCAGACCCTGGGGAAAGGACTTCTTTTTCCCATGGCAAATGGCCTCCCTTGGCAGCCACTCACCCTGGCAGAAAGTGGGAGCCTAGCTAGAATGATGCAATCGTTGCTGGATTTTTCCAAAAGAAAAGCTGGCAGCAACTAGGGCCCTGGAAGTACTTAGAGCCTCAAACGCCACCTTGAACATATTACTGAGACCCTGGGGAAAGGACATCTTTTTCCCATGGAAAATGGCCTTCATTTGTGGCCACTTGGCCTGGCAGGCAGGGCAGTGCCAAGCCAGGAATCTACAAACTCTGCTGGATCCTTCCAAAACTAAAGCTGCCAGCAACTAGGACCCTGCAAGTCCTTAGAGCCCCAGATGCCACCTGTCATCTGACACCCAGAGCCTGGGCCAATGACTTCGTTTTCCCCATGGAAAATGGCCTCCATTTCTGGCCACTCGCCCTGACCAAGAGGGTGGTGCCCAGCAAGAAATTTGCAAGCTTTGCTGGATTGCTCCAAATCTAAAGCTGCCACTTGTTGTTGTTCGATTTCTCTAGAGTCCCATCATGCTGTTCTCAGATTGCTAAAGTCCATACCTCCTCGGTGTGTTCTTATGGCTGCAGATCTTCACAGCACAGACGCTTTCTTCTGCATGCTGTTCTTTCCCAGTTCAGGGCTCCTTCAAGGCTCTCCCTGAATGGCTACGCCGCCCCCTTTTATCCCAGTTCTCTTCAATGCTCACAGCTGCAGCCCATCAAGGACAACCAGGACCTGTGGGGCAAAGCCTCTAGACAGATATTCAAATAGAATCCATTTCCTCTACTCTAGCCAGTAAGTACTACCCTACAAGTCCTCAGAACCCCAAAGGCCACCTTTCATCTGACACCCAGACCCTGGGGAAAGGACTTCTTTTTCCCATGGCAAATGGCCTCCCTTGGCAGCCACTCACCCTGGCAGAAAGTGGGAGCCTAGCTAGAATGATGCAATCGTTGCTGGATTTTTCCAAAAGAAAAGCTGGCAGCAACTAGGGCCCTGGAAGTACTTAGAGCCTCAAATGCCACCTTGAACATATTCCTGAGACCCTGGGGAAAGGACTTCTTTTTCCCATGGAAAATGGCCTTCATTTGTGGCCACTTGGCCTGGCAGGCAGGGCAGTGCCAAGCCAGGAATCTACAAACTCTGCTGGATCCTTCCAGAACGAAAGCTGCCAGCAACTAGGACCCTGCAAGTCCTTAGAGCCCCAGACGCCACCTTTCATCTGACACCCAGAGCCTGGGCCAATGACTTCGTTTTCCCCATGGAAAATGGCCTCCATTTCTGGCCTCTCACCCTGACCAAGAGGGTGGTGCCCAGCAAGAAATTTGCAAGCTTTGCTGGATTGCTCCAAATCTAAAGCTGCCACTTGTTGTTGTTCTATTTCTCTAGAGTCCCATCATGCTGTTCTCAGATTGCTAAAGTCCATACCTCCTCGGTGTGTTCTTATGGCTGCAGATCTTCACAGCACAGACGCTTTCTTCTGCATGCTGTTCTTTCCCAGTTCAGGGCTCCTTCAAGGCTCTCCCTGAATGGCTACGCCGCCCCCTTTTATCCCAGTTCTCTTCAATGCTCACAGCTGCAGCCCATCAAGGACAACCAGGACCTGTGGGGCAAAGCCTCTAGACAGATATTCAAATAGAATCCATTTCCTCTACTCTAGCCAGTAAGTACTACCCTACAAGTCCTCAGAACCCCAAAGGCCACCTTTCATCTGACACCCAGACCCTGGGGAAAGGACTTCTTTTTCCCATGGCAAATGGCCTCCCTTGGCAGCCACTCACCCTGGCAGAAAGTGGGAGCCTAGCTAGAATGATGCAATCGTTGCTGGATTTTTCCAAAAGAAAAGCTGGCAGCAACTAGGGCCCTGGAAGTACTTAGAGCCTCAAACGCCACCTTGAACATATTACTGAGACCCTGGGGAAAGGACATCTTTTTCCCATGGAAAATGGCCTTCATTTGTGGCCACTTGGCCTGGCAGGCAGGGCAGTGCCAAGCCAGGAATCTACAAACTCTGCTGGATCCTTCCAAAACTAAAGCTGCCAGCAACTAGGACCCTGCAAGTCCTTAGAGCCCCAGATGCCACCTGTCATCTGACACCCAGAGCCTGGGCCAATGACTTCGTTTTCCCCATGGAAAATGGCCTCCATTTCTGGCCACTCGCCCTGACCAAGAGGGTGGTGCCCAGCAAGAAATTTGCAAGCTTTGCTGGATTGCTCCAAATCTAAAGCTGCCACTTGTTGTTGTTCTATTTCTCTAGAGTCCCATCATGCTGTTCTCAGATTGCTAAAGTCCATACCTCCTCGGTGTGTTCTTATGGCTGCAGATCTTCACAGCACAGACGCTTTCTTCTGCATGCTGTTCTTTCCCAGTTCAGGGCTCCTTCAAGGCTCTCCCTGAATGGCTACGCCGCCCCCTTTTATCCCAGTTCTCTTCAATGCTCACAGCTGCAGCCCATCAAGGACAACCAGGACCTGTGGGGCAAAGCCTCTAGACAGATATTCAAATAGAATCCATTTCCTCTACTCTAGCCAGTAAGTAGTACCCTACAAGTCCTCAGAACCCCAAAGGCCACCTTTCATCTGACACCCAGACCCTGGGGAAAGGACTTCTTTTTCCCATGGCAAATGGCCTCCCTTGGCAGCCACTCACCCTGGCAGAAAGTGGGAGCCTAGCTAGAATGATGCAATCGTTGCTGGATTTTTCCAAAAGAAAAGCTGGCAGCAACTAGGGCCCTGGAAGTACTTAGAGCCTCAAACGCCACCTTGAACATATTACTGAGACCCTGGGGAAAGGACATCTTTTTCCCATGGAAAATGGCCTTCATTTGTGGCCACTTGGCCTGGCAGGCAGGGCAGTGCCAAGCCAGGAATCTACAAACTCTGCTGGATCCTTCCAGAACGAAAGCTGCCAGCAACTAGGACCCTGCAAGTCCTTAGAGCCCCAGATGCCACCTGTCATCTGACACCCAGAGCCTGGGCCAATGACTTCGTTTTCCCCATGGAAAATGGCCTCCATTTCTGGCCACTCGCCCTGACCAAGAGGGTGGTGCCCAGCAAGAAATTTGCAAGCTTTGCTGGATTGCTCCAAATCTAAAGCTGCCACTTGTTGTTGTTCTATTTCTCTAGAGTCCCATCATGCTGTTCTCAGATTGCTAAAGTCCATACCTCCTCGGTGTGTTCTTATGGCTGCAGATCTTCACAGCACAGACGCTTTCTTCTGCATGCTGTTCTTTCCCAGTTCAGGGCTCCTTCAAGGCTCTCCCTGAATGGCTACGCCGCCCCCTTTTATCCCAGTTCTCTTCAATGCTCACAGCTGCAGCCCATCAAGGACAACCAGGACCTGTGGGGCAAAGCCTCTAGACAGATATTCAAATAGAATCCATTTCCTCTACTCTAGCCAGTAAGTAGTACCCTACAAGTCCTCAGAACCCCAAAGGCCACCTTTCATCTGACACCCAGACCCTGGGGAAAGGACTTCTTTTTCCCATGGCAAATGGCCTCCCTTGGCAGCCACTCACCCTGGCAGAAAGTGGGAGCCTAGCTAGAATGATGCAATCGTTGCTGGATTTTTCCAAAAGAAAAGCTGGCAGCAACTAGGGCCCTGGAAGTACTTAGAGCCTCAAATGCCACCTTGAACATATTCCTGAGACCCTGGGGAAAGGACTTCTTTTTCCCATGGAAAATGGCCTTCATTTGTGGCCACTTGGCCTGGCAGGCAGGGCAGTGCCAAGCCAGGAATCTACAAACTCTGCTGGATCCTTCCAGAACGAAAGCTGCCAGCAACTAGGACCCTGCAAGTCCTTAGAGCCCCAGACGCCACCTTTCATCTGACACCCAGAGCCTGGGCCAATGACTTCGTTTTCCCCATGGAAAATGGCCTCCATTTCTGGCCTCTCGCCCTGACCAAGAGGGTGGTGCCCAGCAAGAAATTTGCAAGCTTTGCTGGATTGCTCCAAATCTAAAGCTGCCACTTGTTGTTGTTCTATTTCTCTAGAGTCCCATCATGCTGTTCTCAGATTGCTAAAGTCCATACCTCCTCGGTGTGTTCTTATGGCTGCAGATCTTCACAGCACAGACGCTTTCTTCTGCATGCTGTTCTTTCCCAGTTCAGGGCTCCTTCAAGGCTCTCCCTGAATGGCTACGCCGCCCCCTTTTATCCCAGTTCTCTTCAATGCTCACAGCTGCAGCCCATCAAGGACAACCAGGACCTGTGGGGCAAAGCCTCTAGACAGATATTCAAATAGAATCCATTTCCTCTACTCTAGCCAGTAAGTAGTACCCTACAAGTCCTCAGAACCCCAAAGGCCACCTTTCATCTGACACCCAGACCCTGGGGAAAGGACTTCTTTTTCCCATGGCAAATGGCCTCCCTTGGCAGCCACTCACCCTGGCAGAAAGTGGGAGCCTAGCTAGAATGATGCAATCGTTGCTGGATTTTTCCAAAAGAAAAGCTGGCAGCAACTAGGGCCCTGGAAGTACTTAGAGCCTCAAACGCCACCTTGAACATATTACTGAGACCCTGGGGAAAGGACATCTTTTTCCCATGGAAAATGGCCTTCATTTGTGGCCACTTGGCCTGGCAGGCAGGGCAGTGCCAAGCCAGGAATCTACAAACTCTGCTGGATCCTTCCAGAACGAAAGCTGCCAGCAACTAGGACCCTGCAAGTCCTTAGAGCCCCAGACGCCACCTTTCATCTGACACCCAGAGCCTGGGCCAATGACTTCGTTTTCCCCATGGAAAATGGCCTCCATTTCTGGCCTCTCGCCCTGACCAAGAGGGTGGTGCCCAGCAAGAAATTTGCAAGCTTTGCTGGATTGCTCCAAATCTAAAGCTGCCACTTGTTGTTGTTCTATTTCTCTAGAGTCCCATCATGCTGTTCTCAGATTGCTAAAGTCCATACCTCCTCGGTGTGTTCTTATGGCTGCAGATCTTCACAGCACAGACGCTTTCTTCTGCATGCTGTTCTTTCCCAGTTCAGGGCTCCTTCAAGGCTCTCCCTGAATGGCTACGCCGCCCCCTTTTATCCCAGTTCTCTTCAATGCTCACAGCTGCAGCCCATCAAGGACAACCAGGACCTGTGGGGCAAAGCCTCTAGACAGATATTCAAATAGAATCCATTTCCTCTACTCTAGCCAGTAAGTACTACCCTACAAGTCCTCAGAACCCCAAAGGCCACCTTTCATCTGACACCCAGACCCTGGGGAAAGGACTTCTTTTTCCCATGGCAAATGGCCTCCCTTGGCAGCCACTCACCCTGGCAGAAAGTGGGAGCCTAGCTAGAATGATGCAATCGTTGCTGGATTTTTCCAAAAGAAAAGCTGGCAGCAACTAGGGCCCTGGAAGTACTTAGAGCCTCAAACGCCACCTTGAACATATTACTGAGACCCTGGGGAAAGGACATCTTTTTCCCATGGAAAATGGCCTTCATTTGTGGCCACTTGGCCTGGCAGGCAGGGCAGTGCCAAGCCAGGAATCTACAAACTCTGCTGGATCCTTCCAAAACTAAAGCTGCCAGCAACTAGGACCCTGCAAGTCCTTAGAGCCCCAGATGCCACCTGTCATCTGACACCCAGAGCCTGGGCCAATGACTTCGTTTTCCCCATGGAAAATGGCCTCCATTTCTGGCCACTCGCCCTGACCAAGAGGGTGGTGCCCAGCAAGAAATTTGCAAGCTTTGCTGGATTGCTCCAAATCTAAAGCTGCCACTTGTTGTTGTTCTATTTCTCTAGAGTCCCATCATGCTGTTCTCAGATTGCTAAAGTCCATACCTCCTCGGTGTGTTCTTATGGCTGCAGATCTTCACAGCACAGACGCTTTCTTCTGCATGCTGTTCTTTCCCAGTTCAGGGCTCCTTCAAGGCTCTCCCTGAATGGCTACGCCGCCCCCTTTTATCCCAGTTCTCTTCAATGCTCACAGCTGCAGCCCATCAAGGACAACCAGGACCTGTGGGGCAAAGCCTCTAGACAGATATTCAAATAGAATCCATTTCCTCTACTCTAGCCAGTAAGTAGTACCCTACAAGTCCTCAGAACCCCAAAGGCCACCTTTCATCTGACACCCAGACCCTGGGGAAAGGACTTCTTTTTCCCATGGCAAATGGCCTCCCTTGGCAGCCACTCACCCTGGCAGAAAGTGGGAGCCTAGCTAGAATGATGCAATCGTTGCTGGATTTTTCCAAAAGAAAAGCTGGCAGCAACTAGGGCCCTGGAAGTACTTAGAGCCTCAAACGCCACCTTGAACATATTCCTGAGACCCTGGGGAAAGGACTTCTTTTTCCCATGGAAAATGGCCTTCATTTGTGGCCACTTGGCCTGGCAGGCAGGGCAGTGCCAAGCCAGGAATCTACAAACTCTGCTGGATCCTTCCAGAACGAAAGCTGCCAGCAACTAGGACCCTGCAAGTCCTTAGAGCCCCAGACGCCACCTGTCATCTGACACCCAGAGCCTGGGCCAATGACTTCGTTTTCCACATGGAAAATGGCCTCCATTTCTGGCCTCTCACCCTGACCAAGAGGGTGGTGCCCAGCAAGAAATTTGCAAGCTTTGCTGGATTGCTCCAAATCTAAAGCTGCCACTTGTTGTTGTTCTATTTCTCTAGAGTCCCATCATGCTGTTCTCAGATTGCTAAAGTCCATACCTCCTCGGTGTGTTCTTATGGCTGCAGATCTTCACAGCACAGACGCTTTCTTCTGCATGCTGTTCTTTCCCAGTTCAGGGCTCCTTCAAGGCTCTCCCTGAATGGCTACGCCGCCCCCTTTTATCCCAGTTCTCTTCAATGCTCACAGCTGCAGCCCATCAAGGACAACCAGGACCTGTGGGGCAAAGCCTCTAGACAGATATTCAAATAGAATCCATTTCCTCTACTCTAGCCAGTAAGTAGTACCCTACAAGTCCTCAGAACCCCAAAGGCCACCTTTCATCTGACACCCAGACCCTGGGGAAAGGACTTCTTTTTCCCATGGCAAATGGCCTCCCTTGGCAGCCACTCACCCTGGCAGAAAGTGGGAGCCTAGCTAGAATGATGCAATCGTTGCTGGATTTTTCCAAAAGAAAAGCTGGCAGCAACTAGGGCCCTGGAAGTACTTAGAGCCTCAAACGCCACCTTGAACATATTACTGAGACCCTGGGGAAAGGACATCTTTTTCCCATGGAAAATGGCCTTCATTTGTGGCCACTTGGCCTGGCAGGCAGGGCAGTGCCAAGCCAGGAATCTACAAACTCTGCTGGATCCTTCCAGAACGAAAGCTGCCAGCAACTAGGACCCTGCAAGTCCTTAGAGCCCCAGACGCCACCTTTCATCTGACACCCAGAGCCTGGGCCAATGACTTCGTTTTCCCCATGGAAAATGGCCTCCATTTCTGGCCTCTCGCCCTGACCAAGAGGGTGGTGCCCAGCAAGAAATTTGCAAGCTTTGCTGGATTGCTCCAAATCTAAAGCTGCCACTTGTTGTTGTTCTATTTCTCTAGAGTCCCATCATGCTGTTCTCAGATTGCTAAAGTCCATACCTCCTCGGTGTGTTCTTATGGCTGCAGATCTTCACAGCACAGACGCTTTCTTCTGCATGCTGTTCTTTCCCAGTTCAGGGCTCCTTCAAGGCTCTCCCTGAATGGCTACGCCGCCCCCTTTTATCCCAGTTCTCTTCAATGCTCACAGCTGCAGCCCATCAAGGACAACCAGGACCTGTGGGGCAAAGCCTCTAGACAGATATTCAAATAGAATCCATTTCCTCTACTCTAGCCAGTAAGTAGTACCCTACAAGTCCTCAGAACCCCAAAGGCCACCTTTCATCTGACACCCAGACCCTGGGGAAAGGACTTCTTTTTCCCATGGCAAATGGCCTCCCTTGGCAGCCACTCACCCTGGCAGAAAGTGGGAGCCTAGCTAGAATGATGCAATCGTTGCTGGATTTTTCCAAAAGAAAAGCTGGCAGCAACTAGGGCCCTGGAAGTACTTAGAGCCTCAAACGCCACCTTGAACATATTACTGAGACCCTGGGGAAAGGACATCTTTTTCCCATGGAAAATGGCCTTCATTTGTGGCCACTTGGCCTGGCAGGCAGGGCAGTGCCAAGCCAGGAATCTACAAACTCTGCTGGATCCTTCCAGAACGAAAGCTGCCAGCAACTAGGACCCTGCAAGTCCTTAGAGCCCCAGACGCCACCTTTCATCTGACACCCAGAGCCTGGGCCAATGACTTCGTTTTCCCCATGGAAAATGGCCTCCATTTCTGGCCTCTCGCCCTGACCAAGAGGGTGGTGCCCAGCAAGAAATTTGCAAGCTTTGCTGGATTGCTCCAAATCTAAAGCTGCCACTTGTTGTTGTTCTATTTCTCTAGAGTCCCATCATGCTGTTCTCAGATTGCTAAAGTCCATACCTCCTCGGTGTGTTCTTATGGCTGCAGATCTTCACAGCACAGACGCTTTCTTCTGCATGCTGTTCTTTCCCAGTTCAGGGCTCCTTCAAGGCTCTCCCTGAATGGCTACGCCGCCCCCTTTTATCCCAGTTCTCTTCAATGCTCACAGCTGCAGCCCATCAAGGACAACCAGGACCTGTGGGGCAAAGCCTCTAGACAGATATTCAAATAGAATCCATTTCCTCTACTCTAGCCAGTAAGTACTACCCTACAAGTCCTCAGAACCCCAAAGGCCACCTTTCATCTGACACCCAGACCCTGGGGAAAGGACTTCTTTTTCCCATGGCAAATGGCCTCCCTTGGCAGCCACTCACCCTGGCAGAAAGTGGGAGCCTAGCTAGAATGATGCAATCGTTGCTGGATTTTTCCAAAAGAAAAGCTGGCAGCAACTAGGGCCCTGGAAGTACTTAGAGCCTCAAACGCCACCTTGAACATATTACTGAGACCCTGGGGAAAGGACATCTTTTTCCCATGGAAAATGGCCTTCATTTGTGGCCACTTGGCCTGGCAGGCAGGGCAGTGCCAAGCCAGGAATCTACAAACTCTGCTGGATCCTTCCAAAACTAAAGCTGCCAGCAACTAGGACCCTGCAAGTCCTTAGAGCCCCAGATGCCACCTGTCATCTGACACCCAGAGCCTGGGCCAATGACTTCGTTTTCCCCATGGAAAATGGCCTCCATTTCTGGCCACTCGCCCTGACCAAGAGGGTGGTGCCCAGCAAGAAATTTGCAAGCTTTGCTGGATTGCTCCAAATCTAAAGCTGCCACTTGTTGTTGTTCTATTTCTCTAGAGTCCCATCATGCTGTTCTCAGATTGCTAAAGTCCATACCTCCTCGGTGTGTTCTTATGGCTGCAGATCTTCACAGCACAGACGCTTTCTTCTGCATGCTGTTCTTTCCCAGTTCAGGGCTCCTTCAAGGCTCTCCCTGAATGGCTACGCCGCCCCCTTTTATCCCAGTTCTCTTCAATGCTCACAGCTGCAGCCCATCAAGGACAACCAGGACCTGTGGGGCAAAGCCTCTAGACAGATATTCAAATAGAATCCATTTCCTCTACTCTAGCCAGTAAGTAGTACCCTACAAGTCCTCAGAACCCCAAAGGCCACCTTTCATCTGACACCCAGACCCTGGGGAAAGGACTTCTTTTTCCCATGGCAAATGGCCTCCCTTGGCAGCCACTCACCCTGGCAGAAAGTGGGAGCCTAGCTAGAATGATGCAATCGTTGCTGGATTTTTCCAAAAGAAAAGCTGGCAGCAACTAGGGCCCTGGAAGTACTTAGAGCCTCAAACGCCACCTTGAACATATTCCTGAGACCCTGGGGAAAGGACTTCTTTTTCCCATGGAAAATGGCCTTCATTTGTGGCCACTTGGCCTGGCAGGCAGGGCAGTGCCAAGCCAGGAATCTACAAACTCTGCTGGATCCTTCCAGAACGAAAGCTGCCAGCAACTAGGACCCTGCAAGTCCTTAGAGCCCCAGACGCCACCTGTCATCTGACACCCAGAGCCTGGGCCAATGACTTCGTTTTCCCCATGGAAAATGGCCTCCATTTCTGGCCTCTCACCCTGACCAAGAGGGTGGTGCCCAGCAAGAAATTTGCAAGCTTTGCTGGATTGCTCCAAATCTAAAGCTGCCACTTGTTGTTGTTCTATTTCTCTAGAGTCCCATCATGCTGTTCTCAGATTGCTAAAGTCCATACCTCCTCGGTGTGTTCTTATGGCTGCAGATCTTCACAGCACAGACGCTTTCTTCTGCATGCTGTTCTTTCCCAGTTCAGGGCTCCTTCAAGGCTCTCCCTGAATGGCTACGCCGCCCCCTTTTATCCCAGTTCTCTTCAATGCTCACAGCTGCAGCCCATCAAGGACAACCAGGACCTGTGGGGCAAAGCCTCTAGACAGATATTCAAATAGAATCCATTTCCTCTACTCTAGCCAGTAAGTACTACCCTACAAGTCCTCAGAACCCCAAAGGCCACCTTTCATCTGACACCCAGACCCTGGGGAAAGGACTTCTTTTTCCCATGGCAAATGGCCTCCCTTGGCAGCCACTCACCCTGGCAGAAAGTGGGAGCCTAGCTAGAATGATGCAATCGTTGCTGGATTTTTCCAAAAGAAAAGCTGGCAGCAACTAGGGCCCTGGAAGTACTTAGAGCCTCAAACGCCACCTTGAACATATTCCTGAGACCCTGGGGAAAGGACTTCTTTTTCCCATGGAAAATGGCCTTCATTTGTGGCCACTTGGCCTGGCAGGCAGGGCAGTGCCAAGCCAGGAATCTACAAACTCTGCTGGATCCTTCCAGAACGAAAGCTGCCAGCAACTAGGACCCTGCAAGTCCTTAGAGCCCCAGACGCCACCTTTCATCTGACACCCAGAGCCTGGGCCAATGACTTCGTTTTCCCCATGGAAAATGGCCTCCATTTCTGGCCTCTCACCCTGACCAAGAGGGTGGTGCCCAGCAAGAAATTTGCAAGCTTTGCTGGATTGCTCCAAATCTAAAGCTGCCACTTGTTGTTGTTCTATTTCTCTAGAGTCCCATCATGCTGTTCTCAGATTGCTAAAGTCCATACCTCCTCGGTGTGTTCTTATGGCTGCAGATCTTCACAGCACAGACGCTTTCTTCTGCATGCTGTTCTTTCCCAGTTCAGGGCTCCTTCAAGGCTCTCCCTGAATGGCTACGCCGCCCCCTTTTATCCCAGTTCTCTTCAATGCTCACAGCTGCAGCCCATCAAGGACAACCAGGACCTGTGGGGCAAAGCCTCTAGACAGATATTCAAATAGAATCCATTTCCTCTACTCTAGCCAGTAAGTACTACCCTACAAGTCCTCAGAACCCCAAAGGCCACCTTTCATCTGACACCCAGACCCTGGGGAAAGGACTTCTTTTTCCCATGGCAAATGGCCTCCCTTGGCAGCCACTCACCCTGGCAGAAAGTGGGAGCCTAGCTAGAATGATGCAATCGTTGCTGGATTTTTCCAAAAGAAAAGCTGGCAGCAACTAGGGCCCTGGAAGTACTTAGAGCCTCAAACGCCACCTTGAACATATTCCTGAGACCCTGGGGAAAGGACATCTTTTTCCCATGGAAAATGGCCTTCATTTGTGGCCACTTGGCCTGGCAGGCAGGGCAGTGCCAAGCCAGGAATCTACAAACTCTGCTGGATCCTTCCAAAACTAAAGCTGCCAGCAACTAGGACCCTGCAAGTCCTTAGAGCCCCAGATGCCACCTGTCATCTGACACCCAGAGCCTGGGCCAATGACTTCGTTTTCCCCATGGAAAATGGCCTCCATTTCTGGCCACTCGCCCTGACCAAGAGGGTGGTGCCCAGCAAGAAATTTGCAAGCTTTGCTGGATTGCTCCAAATCTAAAGCTGCCACTTGTTGTTGTTCTATTTCTCTAGAGTCCCATCATGCTGTTCTCAGATTGCTAAAGTCCATACCTCCTCGGTGTGTTCTTATGGCTGCAGATCTTCACAGCACAGACGCTTTCTTCTGCATGCTGTTCTTTCCCAGTTCAGGGCTCCTTCAAGGCTCTCCCTGAATGGCTACGCCGCCCCCTTTTATCCCAGTTCTCTTCAATGCTCACAGCTGCAGCCCATCAAGGACAACCAGGACCTGTGGGGCAAAGCCTCTAGACAGATATTCAAATAGAATCCATTTCCTCTACTCTAGCCAGTAAGTAGTACCCTACAAGTCCTCAGAACCCCAAAGGCCACCTTTCATCTGACACCCAGACCCTGGGGAAAGGACTTCTTTTTCCCATGGCAAATGGCCTCCCTTGGCAGCCACTCACCCTGGCAGAAAGTGGGAGCCTAGCTAGAATGATGCAATCGTTGCTGGATTTTTCCAAAAGAAAAGCTGGCAGCAACTAGGGCCCTGGAAGTACTTAGAGCCTCAAACGCCACCTTGAACATATTCCTGAGACCCTGGGGAAAGGACATCTTTTTCCCATGGAAAATGGCCTTCATTTGTGGCCACTTGGCCTGGCAGGCAGGGCAGTGCCAAGCCAGGAATCTACAAACTCTGCTGGATCCTTCCAAAACTAAAGCTGCCAGCAACTAGGACCCTGCAAGTCCTTAGAGCCCCAGATGCCACCTGTCATCTGACACCCAGAGCCTGGGCCAATGACTTCGTTTTCCCCATGGAAAATGGCCTCCATTTCTGGCCACTCGCCCTGACCAAGAGGGTGGTGCCCAGCAAGAAATTTGCAAGCTTTGCTGGATTGCTCCAAATCTAAAGCTGCCACTTGTTGTTGTTCTATTTCTCTAGAGTCCCATCATGCTGTTCTCAGATTGCTAAAGTCCATACCTCCTCGGTGTGTTCTTATGGCTGCAGATCTTCACAGCACAGACGCTTTCTTCTGCATGCTGTTCTTTCCCAGTTCAGGGCTCCTTCAAGGCTCTCCCTGAATGGCTACGCCGCCCCCTTTTATCCCAGTTCTCTTCAATGCTCACAGCTGCAGCCCATCAAGGACAACCAGGACCTGTGGGGCAAAGCCTCTAGACAGATATTCAAATAGAATCCATTTCCTCTACTCTAGCCAGTAAGTACTACCCTACAAGTCCTCAGAACCCCAAAGGCCACCTTTCATCTGACACCCAGACCCTGGGGAAAGGACTTCTTTTTCCCATGGCAAATGGCCTCCCTTGGCAGCCACTCACCCTGGCAGAAAGTGGGAGCCTAGCTAGAATGATGCAATCGTTGCTGGATTTTTCCAAAAGAAAAGCTGGCAGCAACTAGGGCCCTGGAAGTACTTAGAGCCTCAAACGCCACCTTGAACATATTACTGAGACCCTGGGGAAAGGACATCTTTTTCCCATGGAAAATGGCCTTCATTTGTGGCCACTTGGCCTGGCAGGCAGGGCAGTGCCAAGCCAGGAATCTACAAACTCTGCTGGATCCTTCCAGAACGAAAGCTGCCAGCAACTAGGACCCTGCAAGTCCTTAGAGCCCCAGATGCCACCTGTCATCTGACACCCAGAGCCTGGGCCAATGACTTCGTTTTCCCCATGGAAAATGGCCTCCATTTCTGGCCACTCGCCCTGACCAAGAGGGTGGTGCCCAGCAAGAAATTTGCAAGCTTTGCTGGATTGCTCCAAATCTAAAGCTGCCACTTGTTGTTGTTCTATTTCTCTAGAGTCCCATCATGCTGTTCTCAGATTGCTAAAGTCCATACCTCCTCGGTGTGTTCTTATGGCTGCAGATCTTCACAGCACAGACGCTTTCTTCTGCATGCTGTTCTTTCCCAGTTCAGGGCTCCTTCAAGGCTCTCCCTGAATGGCTACGCCGCCCCCTTTTATCCCAGTTCTCTTCAATGCTCACAGCTGCAGCCCATCAAGGACAACCAGGACCTGTGGGGCAAAGCCTCTAGACAGATATTCAAATAGAATCCATTTCCTCTACTCTAGCCAGTAAGTACTACCCTACAAGTCCTCAGAACCCCAAAGGCCACCTTTCATCTGACACCCAGACCCTGGGGAAAGGACTTCTTTTTCCCATGGCAAATGGCCTCCCTTGGCAGCCACTCACCCTGGCAGAAAGTGGGAGCCTAGCTAGAATGATGCAATCGTTGCTGGATTTTTCCAAAAGAAAAGCTGGCAGCAACTAGGGCCCTGGAAGTACTTAGAGCCTCAAATGCCACCTTGAACATATTCCTGAGACCCTGGGGAAAGGACTTCTTTTTCCCATGGAAAATGGCCTTCATTTGTGGCCACTTGGCCTGGCAGGCAGGGCAGTGCCAAGCCAGGAATCTACAAACTCTGCTGGATCCTTCCAGAACGAAAGCTGCCAGCAACTAGGACCCTGCAAGTCCTTAGAGCCCCAGACGCCACCTTTCATCTGACACCCAGAGCCTGGGCCAATGACTTCGTTTTCCCCATGGAAAATGGCCTCCATTTCTGGCCTCTCACCCTGACCAAGAGGGTGGTGCCCAGCAAGAAATTTGCAAGCTTTGCTGGATTGCTCCAAATCTAAAGCTGCCACTTGTTGTTGTTCTATTTCTCTAGAGTCCCATCATGCTGTTCTCAGATTGCTAAAGTCCATACCTCCTCGGTGTGTTCTTATGGCTGCAGATCTTCACAGCACAGACGCTTTCTTCTGCATGCTGTTCTTTCCCAGTTCAGGGCTCCTTCAAGGCTCTCCCTGAATGGCTACGCCGCCCCCTTTTATCCCAGTTCTCTTCAATGCTCACAGCTGCAGCCCATCAAGGACAACCAGGACCTGTGGGGCAAAGCCTCTAGACAGATATTCAAATAGAATCCATTTCCTCTACTCTAGCCAGTAAGTAGTACCCTACAAGTCCTCAGAACCCCAAAGGCCACCTTTCATCTGACACCCAGACCCTGGGGAAAGGACTTCTTTTTCCCATGGCAAATGGCCTCCCTTGGCAGCCACTCACCCTGGCAGAAAGTGGGAGCCTAGCTAGAATGATGCAATCGTTGCTGGATTTTTCCAAAAGAAAAGCTGGCAGCAACTAGGGCCCTGGAAGTACTTAGAGCCTCAAACGCCACCTTGAACATATTACTGAGACCCTGGGGAAAGGACATCTTTTTCCCATGGAAAATGGCCTTCATTTGTGGCCACTTGGCCTGGCAGGCAGGGCAGTGCCAAGCCAGGAATCTACAAACTCTGCTGGATCCTTCCAAAACTAAAGCTGCCAGCAACTAGGACCCTGCAAGTCCTTAGAGCCCCAGATGCCACCTGTCATCTGACACCCAGAGCCTGGGCCAATGACTTCGTTTTCCCCATGGAAAATGGCCTCCATTTCTGGCCACTCGCCCTGACCAAGAGGGTGGTGCCCAGCAAGAAATTTGCAAGCTTTGCTGGATTGCTCCAAATCTAAAGCTGCCACTTGTTGTTGTTCGATTTCTCTAGAGTCCCATCATGCTGTTCTCAGATTGCTAAAGTCCATACCTCCTCGGTGTGTTCTTATGGCTGCAGATCTTCACAGCACAGACGCTTTCTTCTGCATGCTGTTCTTTCCCAGTTCAGGGCTCCTTCAAGGCTCTCCCTGAATGGCTACGCCGCCCCCTTTTATCCCAGTTCTCTTCAATGCTCACAGCTGCAGCCCATCAAGGACAACCAGGACCTGTGGGGCAAAGCCTCTAGACAGATATTCAAATAGAATCCATTTCCTCTACTCTAGCCAGTAAGTACTACCCTACAAGTCCTCAGAACCCCAAAGGCCACCTTTCATCTGACACCCAGACCCTGGGGAAAGGACTTCTTTTTCCCATGGCAAATGGCCTCCCTTGGCAGCCACTCACCCTGGCAGAAAGTGGGAGCCTAGCTAGAATGATGCAATCGTTGCTGGATTTTTCCAAAAGAAAAGCTGGCAGCAACTAGGGCCCTGGAAGTACTTAGAGCCTCAAATGCCACCTTGAACATATTCCTGAGACCCTGGGGAAAGGACTTCTTTTTCCCATGGAAAATGGCCTTCATTTGTGGCCACTTGGCCTGGCAGGCAGGGCAGTGCCAAGCCAGGAATCTACAAACTCTGCTGGATCCTTCCAGAACGAAAGCTGCCAGCAACTAGGACCCTGCAAGTCCTTAGAGCCCCAGACGCCACCTTTCATCTGACACCCAGAGCCTGGGCCAATGACTTCGTTTTCCCCATGGAAAATGGCCTCCATTTCTGGCCTCTCACCCTGACCAAGAGGGTGGTGCCCAGCAAGAAATTTGCAAGCTTTGCTGGATTGCTCCAAATCTAAAGCTGCCACTTGTTGTTGTTCTATTTCTCTAGAGTCCCATCATGCTGTTCTCAGATTGCTAAAGTCCATACCTCCTCGGTGTGTTCTTATGGCTGCAGATCTTCACAGCACAGACGCTTTCTTCTGCATGCTGTTCTTTCCCAGTTCAGGGCTCCTTCAAGGCTCTCCCTGAATGGCTACGCCGCCCCCTTTTATCCCAGTTCTCTTCAATGCTCACAGCTGCAGCCCATCAAGGACAACCAGGACCTGTGGGGCAAAGCCTCTAGACAGATATTCAAATAGAATCCATTTCCTCTACTCTAGCCAGTAAGTAGTACCCTACAAGTCCTCAGAACCCCAAAGGCCACCTTTCATCTGACACCCAGACCCTGGGGAAAGGACTTCTTTTTCCCATGGCAAATGGCCTCCCTTGGCAGCCACTCACCCTGGCAGAAAGTGGGAGCCTAGCTAGAATGATGCAATCGTTGCTGGATTTTTCCAAAAGAAAAGCTGGCAGCAACTAGGGCCCTGGAAGTACTTAGAGCCTCAAACGCCACCTTGAACATATTACTGAGACCCTGGGGAAAGGACATCTTTTTCCCATGGAAAATGGCCTTCATTTGTGGCCACTTGGCCTGGCAGGCAGGGCAGTGCCAAGCCAGGAATCTACAAACTCTGCTGGATCCTTCCAAAACTAAAGCTGCCAGCAACTAGGACCCTGCAAGTCCTTAGAGCCCCAGATGCCACCTGTCATCTGACACCCAGAGCCTGGGCCAATGACTTCGTTTTCCCCATGGAAAATGGCCTCCATTTCTGGCCACTCGCCCTGACCAAGAGGGTGGTGCCCAGCAAGAAATTTGCAAGCTTTGCTGGATTGCTCCAAATCTAAAGCTGCCACTTGTTGTTGTTCTATTTCTCTAGAGTCCCATCATGCTGTTCTCAGATTGCTAAAGTCCATACCTCCTCGGTGTGTTCTTATGGCTGCAGATCTTCACAGCACAGACGCTTTCTTCTGCATGCTGTTCTTTCCCAGTTCAGGGCTCCTTCAAGGCTCTCCCTGAATGGCTACGCCGCCCCCTTTTATCCCAGTTCTCTTCAATGCTCACAGCTGCAGCCCATCAAGGACAACCAGGACCTGTGGGGCAAAGCCTCTAGACAGATATTCAAATAGAATCCATTTCCTCTACTCTAGCCAGTAAGTAGTACCCTACAAGTCCTCAGAACCCCAAAGGCCACCTTTCATCTGACACCCAGACCCTGGGGAAAGGACTTCTTTTTCCCATGGCAAATGGCCTCCCTTGGCAGCCACTCACCCTGGCAGAAAGTGGGAGCCTAGCTAGAATGATGCAATCGTTGCTGGATTTTTCCAAAAGAAAAGCTGGCAGCAACTAGGGCCCTGGAAGTACTTAGAGCCTCAAACGCCACCTTGAACATATTCCTGAGACCCTGGGGAAAGGACTTCTTTTTCCCATGGAAAATGGCCTTCATTTGTGGCCACTTGGCCTGGCAGGCAGGGCAGTGCCAAGCCAGGAATCTACAAACTCTGCTGGATCCTTCCAGAACGAAAGCTGCCAGCAACTAGGACCCTGCAAGTCCTTAGAGCCCCAGACGCCACCTGTCATCTGACACCCAGAGCCTGGGCCAATGACTTCGTTTTCCCCATGGAAAATGGCCTCCATTTCTGGCCTCTCACCCTGACCAAGAGGGTGGTGCCCAGCAAGAAATTTGCAAGCTTTGCTGGATTGCTCCAAATCTAAAGCTGCCACTTGTTGTTGTTCTATTTCTCTAGAGTCCCATCATGCTGTTCTCAGATTGCTAAAGTCCATACCTCCTCGGTGTGTTCTTATGGCTGCAGATCTTCACAGCACAGACGCTTTCTTCTGCATGCTGTTCTTTCCCAGTTCAGGGCTCCTTCAAGGCTCTCCCTGAATGGCTACGCCGCCCCCTTTTATCCCAGTTCTCTTCAATGCTCACAGCTGCAGCCCATCAAGGACAACCAGGACCTGTGGGGCAAAGCCTCTAGACAGATATTCAAATAGAATCCATTTCCTCTACTCTAGCCAGTAAGTAGTACCCTACAAGTCCTCAGAACCCCAAAGGCCACCTTTCATCTGACACCCAGACCCTGGGGAAAGGACTTCTTTTTCCCATGGCAAATGGCCTCCCTTGGCAGCCACTCACCCTGGCAGAAAGTGGGAGCCTAGCTAGAATGATGCAATCGTTGCTGGATTTTTCCAAAAGAAAAGCTGGCAGCAACTAGGGCCCTGGAAGTACTTAGAGCCTCAAACGCCACCTTGAACATATTCCTGAGACCCTGGGGAAAGGACTTCTTTTTCCCATGGAAAATGGCCTTCATTTGTGGCCACTTGGCCTGGCAGGCAGGGCAGTGCCAAGCCAGGAATCTACAAACTCTGCTGGATCCTTCCAGAACGAAAGCTGCCAGCAACTAGGACCCTGCAAGTCCTTAGAGCCCCAGACGCCACCTTTCATCTGACACCCAGAGCCTGGGCCAATGACTTCGTTTTCCCCATGGAAAATGGCCTCCATTTCTGGCCTCTCACCCTGACCAAGAGGGTGGTGCCCAGCAAGAAATTTGCAAGCTTTGCTGGATTGCTCCAAATCTAAAGCTGCCACTTGTTGTTGTTCTATTTCTCTAGAGTCCCATCATGCTGTTCTCAGATTGCTAAAGTCCATACCTCCTCGGTGTGTTCTTATGGCTGCAGATCTTCACAGCACAGACGCTTTCTTCTGCATGCTGTTCTTTCCCAGTTCAGGGCTCCTTCAAGGCTCTCCCTGAATGGCTACGCCGCCCCCTTTTATCCCAGTTCTCTTCAATGCTCACAGCTGCAGCCCATCAAGGACAACCAGGACCTGTGGGGCAAAGCCTCTAGACAGATATTCAAATAGAATCCATTTCCTCTACTCTAGCCAGTAAGTAGTACCCTACAAGTCCTCAGAACCCCAAAGGCCACCTTTCATCTGACACCCAGACCCTGGGGAAAGGACTTCTTTTTCCCATGGCAAATGGCCTCCCTTGGCAGCCACTCACCCTGGCAGAAAGTGGGAGCCTAGCTAGAATGATGCAATCGTTGCTGGATTTTTCCAAAAGAAAAGCTGGCAGCAACTAGGGCCCTGGAAGTACTTAGAGCCTCAAACGCCACCTTGAACATATTACTGAGACCCTGGGGAAAGGACATCTTTTTCCCATGGAAAATGGCCTTCATTTGTGGCCACTTGGCCTGGCAGGCAGGGCAGTGCCAAGCCAGGAATCTACAAACTCTGCTGGATCCTTCCAAAACTAAAGCTGCCAGCAACTAGGACCCTGCAAGTCCTTAGAGCCCCAGATGCCACCTGTCATCTGACACCCAGAGCCTGGGCCAATGACTTCGTTTTCCCCATGGAAAATGGCCTCCATTTCTGGCCACTCGCCCTGACCAAGAGGGTGGTGCCCAGCAAGAAATTTGCAAGCTTTGCTGGATTGCTCCAAATCTAAAGCTGCCACTTGTTGTTGTTCGATTTCTCTAGAGTCCCATCATGCTGTTCTCAGATTGCTAAAGTCCATACCTCCTCGGTGTGTTCTTATGGCTGCAGATCTTCACAGCACAGACGCTTTCTTCTGCATGCTGTTCTTTCCCAGTTCAGGGCTCCTTCAAGGCTCTCCCTGAATGGCTACGCCGCCCCCTTTTATCCCAGTTCTCTTCAATGCTCACAGCTGCAGCCCATCAAGGACAACCAGGACCTGTGGGGCAAAGCCTCTAGACAGATATTCAAATAGAATCCATTTCCTCTACTCTAGCCAGTAAGTACTACCCTACAAGTCCTCAGAACCCCAAAGGCCACCTTTCATCTGACACCCAGACCCTGGGGAAAGGACTTCTTTTTCCCATGGCAAATGGCCTCCCTTGGCAGCCACTCACCCTGGCAGAAAGTGGGAGCCTAGCTAGAATGATGCAATCGTTGCTGGATTTTTCCAAAAGAAAAGCTGGCAGCAACTAGGGCCCTGGAAGTACTTAGAGCCTCAAATGCCACCTTGAACATATTCCTGAGACCCTGGGGAAAGGACTTCTTTTTCCCATGGAAAATGGCCTTCATTTGTGGCCACTTGGCCTGGCAGGCAGGGCAGTGCCAAGCCAGGAATCTACAAACTCTGCTGGATCCTTCCAGAACGAAAGCTGCCAGCAACTAGGACCCTGCAAGTCCTTAGAGCCCCAGACGCCACCTTTCATCTGACACCCAGAGCCTGGGCCAATGACTTCGTTTTCCCCATGGAAAATGGCCTCCATTTCTGGCCTCTCACCCTGACCAAGAGGGTGGTGCCCAGCAAGAAATTTGCAAGCTTTGCTGGATTGCTCCAAATCTAAAGCTGCCACTTGTTGTTGTTCTATTTCTCTAGAGTCCCATCATGCTGTTCTCAGATTGCTAAAGTCCATACCTCCTCGGTGTGTTCTTATGGCTGCAGATCTTCACAGCACAGACGCTTTCTTCTGCATGCTGTTCTTTCCCAGTTCAGGGCTCCTTCAAGGCTCTCCCTGAATGGCTACGCCGCCCCCTTTTATCCCAGTTCTCTTCAATGCTCACAGCTGCAGCCCATCAAGGACAACCAGGACCTGTGGGGCAAAGCCTCTAGACAGATATTCAAATAGAATCCATTTCCTCTACTCTAGCCAGTAAGTAGTACCCTACAAGTCCTCAGAACCCCAAAGGCCACCTTTCATCTGACACCCAGACCCTGGGGAAAGGACTTCTTTTTCCCATGGCAAATGGCCTCCCTTGGCAGCCACTCACCCTGGCAGAAAGTGGGAGCCTAGCTAGAATGATGCAATCGTTGCTGGATTTTTCCAAAAGAAAAGCTGGCAGCAACTAGGGCCCTGGAAGTACTTAGAGCCTCAAACGCCACCTTGAACATATTACTGAGACCCTGGGGAAAGGACATCTTTTTCCCATGGAAAATGGCCTTCATTTGTGGCCACTTGGCCTGGCAGGCAGGGCAGTGCCAAGCCAGGAATCTACAAACTCTGCTGGATCCTTCCAGAACGAAAGCTGCCAGCAACTAGGACCCTGCAAGTCCTTAGAGCCCCAGATGCCACCTGTCATCTGACACCCAGAGCCTGGGCCAATGACTTCGTTTTCCCCATGGAAAATGGCCTCCATTTCTGGCCACTCGCCCTGACCAAGAGGGTGGTGCCCAGCAAGAAATTTGCAAGCTTTGCTGGATTGCTCCAAATCTAAAGCTGCCACTTGTTGTTGTTCTATTTCTCTAGAGTCCCATCATGCTGTTCTCAGATTGCTAAAGTCCATACCTCCTCGGTGTGTTCTTATGGCTGCAGATCTTCACAGCACAGACGCTTTCTTCTGCATGCTGTTCTTTCCCAGTTCAGGGCTCCTTCAAGGCTCTCCCTGAATGGCTACGCCGCCCCCTTTTATCCCAGTTCTCTTCAATGCTCACAGCTGCAGCCCATCAAGGACAACCAGGACCTGTGGGGCAAAGCCTCTAGACAGATATTCAAATAGAATCCATTTCCTCTACTCTAGCCAGTAAGTAGTACCCTACAAGTCCTCAGAACCCCAAAGGCCACCTTTCATCTGACACCCAGACCCTGGGGAAAGGACTTCTTTTTCCCATGGCAAATGGCCTCCCTTGGCAGCCACTCACCCTGGCAGAAAGTGGGAGCCTAGCTAGAATGATGCAATCGTTGCTGGATTTTTCCAAAAGAAAAGCTGGCAGCAACTAGGGCCCTGGAAGTACTTAGAGCCTCAAACGCCACCTTGAACATATTCCTGAGACCCTGGGGAAAGGACTTCTTTTTCCCATGGAAAATGGCCTTCATTTGTGGCCACTTGGCCTGGCAGGCAGGGCAGTGCCAAGCCAGGAATCTACAAACTCTGCTGGATCCTTCCAGAACGAAAGCTGCCAGCAACTAGGACCCTGCAAGTCCTTAGAGCCCCAGACGCCACCTGTCATCTGACACCCAGAGCCTGGGCCAATGACTTCGTTTTCCCCATGGAAAATGGCCTCCATTTCTGGCCTCTCACCCTGACCAAGAGGGTGGTGCCCAGCAAGAAATTTGCAAGCTTTGCTGGATTGCTCCAAATCTAAAGCTGCCACTTGTTGTTGTTCTATTTCTCTAGAGTCCCATCATGCTGTTCTCAGATTGCTAAAGTCCATACCTCCTCGGTGTGTTCTTATGGCTGCAGATCTTCACAGCACAGACGCTTTCTTCTGCATGCTGTTCTTTCCCAGTTCAGGGCTCCTTCAAGGCTCTCCCTGAATGGCTACGCCGCCCCCTTTTATCCCAGTTCTCTTCAATGCTCACAGCTGCAGCCCATCAAGGACAACCAGGACCTGTGGGGCAAAGCCTCTAGACAGATATTCAAATAGAATCCATTTCCTCTACTCTAGCCAGTAAGTAGTACCCTACAAGTCCTCAGAACCCCAAAGGCCACCTTTCATCTGACACCCAGACCCTGGGGAAAGGACTTCTTTTTCCCATGGCAAATGGCCTCCCTTGGCAGCCACTCACCCTGGCAGAAAGTGGGAGCCTAGCTAGAATGATGCAATCGTTGCTGGATTTTTCCAAAAGAAAAGCTGGCAGCAACTAGGGCCCTGGAAGTACTTAGAGCCTCAAACGCCACCTTGAACATATTCCTGAGACCCTGGGGAAAGGACTTCTTTTTCCCATGGAAAATGGCCTTCATTTGTGGCCACTTGGCCTGGCAGGCAGGGCAGTGCCAAGCCAGGAATCTACAAACTCTGCTGGATCCTTCCAGAACGAAAGCTGCCAGCAACTAGGACCCTGCAAGTCCTTAGAGCCCCAGACGCCACCTTTCATCTGACACCCAGAGCCTGGGCCAATGACTTCGTTTTCCCCATGGAAAATGGCCTCCATTTCTGGCCTCTCACCCTGACCAAGAGGGTGGTGCCCAGCAAGAAATTTGCAAGCTTTGCTGGATTGCTCCAAATCTAAAGCTGCCACTTGTTGTTGTTCTATTTCTCTAGAGTCCCATCATGCTGTTCTCAGATTGCTAAAGTCCATACCTCCTCGGTGTGTTCTTATGGCTGCAGATCTTCACAGCACAGACGCTTTCTTCTGCATGCTGTTCTTTCCCAGTTCAGGGCTCCTTCAAGGCTCTCCCTGAATGGCTACGCCGCCCCCTTTTATCCCAGTTCTCTTCAATGCTCACAGCTGCAGCCCATCAAGGACAACCAGGACCTGTGGGGCAAAGCCTCTAGACAGATATTCAAATAGAATCCATTTCCTCTACTCTAGCCAGTAAGTAGTACCCTACAAGTCCTCAGAACCCCAAAGGCCACCTTTCATCTGACACCCAGACCCTGGGGAAAGGACTTCTTTTTCCCATGGCAAATGGCCTCCCTTGGCAGCCACTCACCCTGGCAGAAAGTGGGAGCCTAGCTAGAATGATGCAATCGTTGCTGGATTTTTCCAAAAGAAAAGCTGGCAGCAACTAGGGCCCTGGAAGTACTTAGAGCCTCAAACGCCACCTTGAACATATTCCTGAGACCCTGGGGAAAGGACATCTTTTTCCCATGGAAAATGGCCTTCATTTGTGGCCACTTGGCCTGGCAGGCAGGGCAGTGCCAAGCCAGGAATCTACAAACTCTGCTGGATCCTTCCAGAACGAAAGCTGCCAGCAACTAGGACCCTGCAAGTCCTTAGAGCCCCAGACGCCACCTTTCATCTGACACCCAGAGCCTGGGCCAATGACTTCGTTTTCCCCATGGAAAATGGCCTCCATTTCTGGCCTCTCGCCCTGACCAAGAGGGTGGTGCCCAGCAAGAAATTTGCAAGCTTTGCTGGATTGCTCCAAATCTAAAGCTGCCACTTGTTGTTGTTCTATTTCTCTAGAGTCCCATCATGCTGTTCTCAGATTGCTAAAGTCCATACCTCCTCGGTGTGTTCTTATGGCTGCAGATCTTCACAGCACAGACGCTTTCTTCTGCATGCTGTTCTTTCCCAGTTCAGGGCTCCTTCAAGGCTCTCCCTGAATGGCTACGCCGCCCCCTTTTATCCCAGTTCTCTTCAATGCTCACAGCTGCAGCCCATCAAGGACAACCAGGACCTGTGGGGCAAAGCCTCTAGACAGATATTCAAATAGAATCCATTTCCTCTACTCTAGCCAGTAAGTAGTACCCTACAAGTCCTCAGAACCCCAAAGGCCACCTTTCATCTGACACCCAGACCCTGGGGAAAGGACTTCTTTTTCCCATGGCAAATGGCCTCCCTTGGCAGCCACTCACCCTGGCAGAAAGTGGGAGCCTAGCTAGAATGATGCAATCGTTGCTGGATTTTTCCAAAAGAAAAGCTGGCAGCAACTAGGGCCCTGGAAGTACTTAGAGCCTCAAACGCCACCTTGAACATATTACTGAGACCCTGGGGAAAGGACATCTTTTTCCCATGGAAAATGGCCTTCATTTGTGGCCACTTGGCCTGGCAGGCAGGGCAGTGCCAAGCCAGGAATCTACAAACTCTGCTGGATCCTTCCAAAACTAAAGCTGCCAGCAACTAGGACCCTGCAAGTCCTTAGAGCCCCAGATGCCACCTGTCATCTGACACCCAGAGCCTGGGCCAATGACTTCGTTTTCCCCATGGAAAATGGCCTCCATTTCTGGCCACTCGCCCTGACCAAGAGGGTGGTGCCCAGCAAGAAATTTGCAAGCTTTGCTGGATTGCTCCAAATCTAAAGCTGCCACTTGTTGTTGTTCTATTTCTCTAGAGTCCCATCATGCTGTTCTCAGATTGCTAAAGTCCATACCTCCTCGGTGTGTTCTTATGGCTGCAGATCTTCACAGCACAGACGCTTTCTTCTGCATGCTGTTCTTTCCCAGTTCAGGGCTCCTTCAAGGCTCTCCCTGAATGGCTACGCCGCCCCCTTTTATCCCAGTTCTCTTCAATGCTCACAGCTGCAGCCCATCAAGGACAACCAGGACCTGTGGGGCAAAGCCTCTAGACAGATATTCAAATAGAATCCATTTCCTCTACTCTAGCCAGTAAGTACTACCCTACAAGTCCTCAGAACCCCAAAGGCCACCTTTCATCTGACACCCAGACCCTGGGGAAAGGACTTCTTTTTCCCATGGCAAATGGCCTCCCTTGGCAGCCACTCACCCTGGCAGAAAGTGGGAGCCTAGCTAGAATGATGCAATCGTTGCTGGATTTTTCCAAAAGAAAAGCTGGCAGCAACTAGGGCCCTGGAAGTACTTAGAGCCTCAAACGCCACCTTGAACATATTCCTGAGACCCTGGGGAAAGGACTTCTTTTTCCCATGGAAAATGGCCTTCATTTGTGGCCACTTGGCCTGGCAGGCAGGGCAGTGCCAAGCCAGGAATCTACAAACTCTGCTGGATCCTTCCAGAACGAAAGCTGCCAGCAACTAGGACCCTGCAAGTCCTTAGAGCCCCAGACGCCACCTGTCATCTGACACCCAGAGCCTGGGCCAATGACTTCGTTTTCCCCATGGAAAATGGCCTCCATTTCTGGCCTCTCACCCTGACCAAGAGGGTGGTGCCCAGCAAGAAATTTGCAAGCTTTGCTGGATTGCTCCAAATCTAAAGCTGCCACTTGTTGTTGTTCTATTTCTCTAGAGTCCCATCATGCTGTTCTCAGATTGCTAAAGTCCATACCTCCTCGGTGTGTTCTTATGGCTGCAGATCTTCACAGCACAGACGCTTTCTTCTGCATGCTGTTCTTTCCCAGTTCAGGGCTCCTTCAAGGCTCTCCCTGAATGGCTACGCCGCCCCCTTTTATCCCAGTTCTCTTCAATGCTCACAGCTGCAGCCCATCAAGGACAACCAGGACCTGTGGGGCAAAGCCTCTAGACAGATATTCAAATAGAATCCATTTCCTCTACTCTAGCCAGTAAGTAGTACCCTACAAGTCCTCAGAACCCCAAAGGCCACCTTTCATCTGACACCCAGACCCTGGGGAAAGGACTTCTTTTTCCCATGGCAAATGGCCTCCCTTGGCAGCCACTCACCCTGGCAGAAAGTGGGAGCCTAGCTAGAATGATGCAATCGTTGCTGGATTTTTCCAAAAGAAAAGCTGGCAGCAACTAGGGCCCTGGAAGTACTTAGAGCCTCAAACGCCACCTTGAACATATTACTGAGACCCTGGGGAAAGGACATCTTTTTCCCATGGAAAATGGCCTTCATTTGTGGCCACTTGGCCTGGCAGGCAGGGCAGTGCCAAGCCAGGAATCTACAAACTCTGCTGGATCCTTCCAGAACGAAAGCTGCCAGCAACTAGGACCCTGCAAGTCCTTAGAGCCCCAGACGCCACCTTTCATCTGACACCCAGAGCCTGGGCCAATGACTTCGTTTTCCCCATGGAAAATGGCCTCCATTTCTGGCCTCTCGCCCTGACCAAGAGGGTGGTGCCCAGCAAGAAATTTGCAAGCTTTGCTGGATTGCTCCAAATCTAAAGCTGCCACTTGTTGTTGTTCTATTTCTCTAGAGTCCCATCATGCTGTTCTCAGATTGCTAAAGTCCATACCTCCTCGGTGTGTTCTTATGGCTGCAGATCTTCACAGCACAGACGCTTTCTTCTGCATGCTGTTCTTTCCCAGTTCAGGGCTCCTTCAAGGCTCTCCCTGAATGGCTACGCCGCCCCCTTTTATCCCAGTTCTCTTCAATGCTCACAGCTGCAGCCCATCAAGGACAACCAGGACCTGTGGGGCAAAGCCTCTAGACAGATATTCAAATAGAATCCATTTCCTCTACTCTAGCCAGTAAGTAGTACCCTACAAGTCCTCAGAACCCCAAAGGCCACCTTTCATCTGACACCCAGACCCTGGGGAAAGGACTTCTTTTTCCCATGGCAAATGGCCTCCCTTGGCAGCCACTCACCCTGGCAGAAAGTGGGAGCCTAGCTAGAATGATGCAATCGTTGCTGGATTTTTCCAAAAGAAAAGCTGGCAGCAACTAGGGCCCTGGAAGTACTTAGAGCCTCAAACGCCACCTTGAACATATTCCTGAGACCCTGGGGAAAGGACATCTTTTTCCCATGGAAAATGGCCTTCATTTGTGGCCACTTGGCCTGGCAGGCAGGGCAGTGCCAAGCCAGGAATCTACAAACTCTGCTGGATCCTTCCAGAACGAAAGCTGCCAGCAACTAGGACCCTGCAAGTCCTTAGAGCCCCAGACGCCACCTTTCATCTGACACCCAGAGCCTGGGCCAATGACTTCGTTTTCCCCATGGAAAATGGCCTCCATTTCTGGCCTCTCGCCCTGACCAAGAGGGTGGTGCCCAGCAAGAAATTTGCAAGCTTTGCTGGATTGCTCCAAATCTAAAGCTGCCACTTGTTGTTGTTCTATTTCTCTAGAGTCCCATCATGCTGTTCTCAGATTGCTAAAGTCCATACCTCCTCGGTGTGTTCTTATGGCTGCAGATCTTCACAGCACAGACGCTTTCTTCTGCATGCTGTTCTTTCCCAGTTCAGGGCTCCTTCAAGGCTCTCCCTGAATGGCTACGCCGCCCCCTTTTATCCCAGTTCTCTTCAATGCTCACAGCTGCAGCCCATCAAGGACAACCAGGACCTGTGGGGCAAAGCCTCTAGACAGATATTCAAATAGAATCCATTTCCTCTACTCTAGCCAGTAAGTACTACCCTACAAGTCCTCAGAACCCCAAAGGCCACCTTTCATCTGACACCCAGACCCTGGGGAAAGGACTTCTTTTTCCCATGGCAAATGGCCTCCCTTGGCAGCCACTCACCCTGGCAGAAAGTGGGAGCCTAGCTAGAATGATGCAATCGTTGCTGGATTTTTCCAAAAGAAAAGCTGGCAGCAACTAGGGCCCTGGAAGTACTTAGAGCCTCAAACGCCACCTTGAACATATTACTGAGACCCTGGGGAAAGGACATCTTTTTCCCATGGAAAATGGCCTTCATTTGTGGCCACTTGGCCTGGCAGGCAGGGCAGTGCCAAGCCAGGAATCTACAAACTCTGCTGGATCCTTCCAAAACTAAAGCTGCCAGCAACTAGGACCCTGCAAGTCCTTAGAGCCCCAGATGCCACCTGTCATCTGACACCCAGAGCCTGGGCCAATGACTTCGTTTTCCCCATGGAAAATGGCCTCCATTTCTGGCCACTCGCCCTGACCAAGAGGGTGGTGCCCAGCAAGAAATTTGCAAGCTTTGCTGGATTGCTCCAAATCTAAAGCTGCCACTTGTTGTTGTTCTATTTCTCTAGAGTCCCATCATGCTGTTCTCAGATTGCTAAAGTCCATACCTCCTCGGTGTGTTCTTATGGCTGCAGATCTTCACAGCACAGACGCTTTCTTCTGCATGCTGTTCTTTCCCAGTTCAGGGCTCCTTCAAGGCTCTCCCTGAATGGCTACGCCGCCCCCTTTTATCCCAGTTCTCTTCAATGCTCACAGCTGCAGCCCATCAAGGACAACCAGGACCTGTGGGGCAAAGCCTCTAGACAGATATTCAAATAGAATCCATTTCCTCTACTCTAGCCAGTAAGTAGTACCCTACAAGTCCTCAGAACCCCAAAGGCCACCTTTCATCTGACACCCAGACCCTGGGGAAAGGACTTCTTTTTCCCATGGCAAATGGCCTCCCTTGGCAGCCACTCACCCTGGCAGAAAGTGGGAGCCTAGCTAGAATGATGCAATCGTTGCTGGATTTTTCCAAAAGAAAAGCTGGCAGCAACTAGGGCCCTGGAAGTAC
Source organism: Agelaius phoeniceus (assembly GCF_051311805.1). NCBI lineage: Eukaryota > Metazoa > Chordata > Aves > Passeriformes > Icteridae > Agelaius > Agelaius phoeniceus. Next base: position 62,178 of record NW_027510000.1, read on the forward strand.
TTAGAGCCTCAAACGCCACCTTGAACATATTCCTGAGACCCTGGGGAAAGGACTTCTTTTTCCCATGGAAAATGGCCTTCATTTGTGGCCACTTGGCCTGGCAGGCAGGGCAGTGCCAAGCCAGGAATCTACAAACTCTGCTGGATCCTTCCAGAACGAAAGCTGCCAGCAACTAGGACCCTGCAAGTCCTTAGAGCCCCAGACGCCACCTGTCATCTGACACCCAGAGCCTGGGCCAATGACTTCGTTTTCCCCATGGAAAATGGCCTCCATTTCTGGCCTCTCACCCTGACCAAGAGGGTGGTGCCCAGCAAGAAATTTGCAAGCTTTGCTGGATTGCTCCAAATCTAAAGCTGCCACTTGTTGTTGTTCTATTTCTCTAGAGTCCCATCATGCTGTTCTCAGATTGCTAAAGTCCATACCTCCTCGGTGTGTTCTTATGGCTGCAGATCTTCACAGCACAGACGCTTTCTTCTGCATGCTGTTCTTTCCCAGTTCAGGGCTCCTTCAAGGCTCTCCCTGAATGGCTACGCCGCCCCCTTTTATCCCAGTTCTCTTCAATGCTCACAGCTGCAGCCCATCAAGGACAACCAGGACCTGTGGGGCAAAGCCTCTAGACAGATATTCAAATAGAATCCATTTCCTCTACTCTAGCCAGTAAGTAGTACCCTACAAGTCCTCAGAACCCCAAAGGCCACCTTTCATCTGACACCCAGACCCTGGGGAAAGGACTTCTTTTTCCCATGGCAAATGGCCTCCCTTGGCAGCCACTCACCCTGGCAGAAAGTGGGAGCCTAGCTAGAATGATGCAATCGTTGCTGGATTTTTCCAAAAGAAAAGCTGGCAGCAACTAGGGCCCTGGAAGTACTTAGAGCCTCAAACGCCACCTTGAACATATTACTGAGACCCTGGGGAAAGGACATCTTTTTCCCATGGAAAATGGCCTTCATTTGTGGCCACTTGGCCTGGCAGGCAGGGCAGTGCCAAGCCAGGAATCTACAAACTCTGCTGGATCCTTCCAGAACGAAAGCTGCCAGCAACTAGGACCCTGCAAGTCCTTAGAGCCCCAGACGCCACCTTTCATCTGACACCCAGAGCCTGGGCCAATGACTTCGTTTTCCCCATGGAAAATGGCCTCCATTTCTGGCCTCTCGCCCTGACCAAGAGGGTGGTGCCCAGCAAGAAATTTGCAAGCTTTGCTGGATTGCTCCAAATCTAAAGCTGCCACTTGTTGTTGTTCTATTTCTCTAGAGTCCCATCATGCTGTTCTCAGATTGCTAAAGTCCATACCTCCTCGGTGTGTTCTTATGGCTGCAGATCTTCACAGCACAGACGCTTTCTTCTGCATGCTGTTCTTTCCCAGTTCAGGGCTCCTTCAAGGCTCTCCCTGAATGGCTACGCCGCCCCCTTTTATCCCAGTTCTCTTCAATGCTCACAGCTGCAGCCCATCAAGGACAACCAGGACCTGTGGGGCAAAGCCTCTAGACAGATATTCAAATAGAATCCATTTCCTCTACTCTAGCCAGTAAGTAGTACCCTACAAGTCCTCAGAACCCCAAAGGCCACCTTTCATCTGACACCCAGACCCTGGGGAAAGGACTTCTTTTTCCCATGGCAAATGGCCTCCCTTGGCAGCCACTCACCCTGGCAGAAAGTGGGAGCCTAGCTAGAATGATGCAATCGTTGCTGGATTTTTCCAAAAGAAAAGCTGGCAGCAACTAGGGCCCTGGAAGTACTTAGAGCCTCAAACGCCACCTTGAACATATTCCTGAGACCCTGGGGAAAGGACTTCTTTTTCCCATGGAAAATGGCCTTCATTTGTGGCCACTTGGCCTGGCAGGCAGGGCAGTGCCAAGCCAGGAATCTACAAACTCTGCTGGATCCTTCCAGAACGAAAGCTGCCAGCAACTAGGACCCTGCAAGTCCTTAGAGCCCCAGACGCCACCTGTCATCTGACACCCAGAGCCTGGGCCAATGACTTCGTTTTCCCCATGGAAAATGGCCTCCATTTCTGGCCTCTCACCCTGACCAAGAGGGTGGTGCCCAGCAAGAAATTTGCAAGCTTTGCTGGATTGCTCCAAATCTAAAGCTGCCACTTGTTGTTGTTCTATTTCTCTAGAGTCCCATCATGCTGTTCTCAGATTGCTAAAGTCCATACCTCCTCGGTGTGTTCTTATGGCTGCAGATCTTCACAGCACAGACGCTTTCTTCTGCATGCTGTTCTTTCCCAGTTCAGGGCTCCTTCAAGGCTCTCCCTGAATGGCTACGCCGCCCCCTTTTATCCCAGTTCTCTTCAATGCTCACAGCTGCAGCCCATCAAGGACAACCAGGACCTGTGGGGCAAAGCCTCTAGACAGATATTCAAATAGAATCCATTTCCTCTACTCTAGCCAGTAAGTAGTACCCTACAAGTCCTCAGAACCCCAAAGGCCACCTTTCATCTGACACCCAGACCCTGGGGAAAGGACTTCTTTTTCCCATGGCAAATGGCCTCCCTTGGCAGCCACTCACCCTGGCAGAAAGTGGGAGCCTAGCTAGAATGATGCAATCGTTGCTGGATTTTTCCAAAAGAAAAGCTGGCAGCAACTAGGGCCCTGGAAGTAC
>NW_027510001.1:0-64544 GCF_051311805.1 Agelaius phoeniceus
TCCTAGTTGCTGGCAGCTTTCGTTCTGGAAGGATCCAGCAGAGTTTGTAGATTCCTGGCTTGGCACTGCCCTGCCTGCCAGGCAGAGTGGCCACAAATGAAGGCCATTTCCCATGGGAAAAACGAAGTCCTTTCCCCAGGGTCTCAGGAATATGTTCAAGGTGGCGTTTGAGGCTCTAAGTACTTCCAGGGCCCTAGTTGCTGCCAGCTTTTCTTTTGGAAAAATCCAGCAACGATTGCATCATTCTAGCTAGGCTCCCACTTTCTGCCAGGGTGAGTGGCTGCCAAGGGAGGCCATTTGCCATGGGAAAAAGAAGTCCTTTCCCCAGGGTCTGGGTGTCAGATGAAAGGTGGCCTTTGGGGTTCTGAGGACTTGTAGGGTAGTACTTACTGGCTAGAGTAGAGGAAATGGATTCTATTTGAATATCTGTCCCACAGGTCCTGGTTGTCCTTGATGGGCTGCAGCTGTGAGCATTGAAGAGAACTGGGATAAAAGGGGGCGGCGTAGCCATTCAGGGAGAGCCTTGAAGGAGCCCTGAACTGGGAAAGAACAGCATGCAGAAGAAAGCGTCTGTGCTGTGAAGATCTGCAGCCATAAGAACACACCGAGGAGGTATGGACTTTAGCAATCTGAGAACAGCATGATGGGACTCTAGAGAAATAGAAGAACAACAAGTGGTAGCTTTAGATTTGGAGCAATCCAGCAAAGCTTGCAAATTTCTTGCTGGGCACCACCCTCTTGGTCAGGGCGAGAGGCCAGAAATGGAGGCCATTTTCCATGGGGAAAACGAAGTCATTGGCCCAGGCTCTGGGTGTCAGATGAAAGGTGGCGTCTGGGGCTCTAAGGACTTGCAGGGTCCTAGTTGCTGGCAGCTTTCGTTCTGGAAGGATCCAGCATAGTTTGTAGATTCCTGGCTTGGCACTGCCCTGCCTGCCAGGCCAAGTGGCCACAAATGAAGGCCATTTCCCATGGGAAAAACGAAGTCCTTTCCCCAGGGTCTCAGGAATATGTTCAAGGTGGCGTTTGAGGCTCTAAGTACTTCCAGGGCCCTAGTTGCTGCCAGCTTTTCTTTTGGAAAAATCCAGCAACGATTGCATCATTCTAGCTAGGCTCCCACTTTCTGCCAGGGTGAGTGGCTGCCAAGGGAGGCCATTTGCCATGGGAAAAAGAAGTCCTTTCCCCAGGGTCTGGGTGTCAGATGAAAGGTGGCCTTTGGGGTTCTGAGGACTTGTAGGGTAGTACTTACTGGCTAGAGTAGAGGAAATGGATTCTATTTGAATATCTGTCCCACAGGTCCTGGTTGTCCTTGATGGGCTGCAGCTGTGAGCATTGAAGAGAACTGGGATAAAAGGGGGCGGCGTAGCCATTCAGGGAGAGCCTTGAAGGAGCCCTGAACTGGGAAAGAACAGCATGCAGAAGAAAGCGTCTGTGCTGTGAAGATCTGCAGCCATAAGAACACACCGAGGAGGTATGGACTTTAGCAATCTGAGAACAGCATGATGGGACTCTAGAGAAATAGAAGAACAACAAGTGGTAGCTTTAGATTTGGAGCAATCCAGCAAAGCTTGCAAATTTCTTGCTGGGCACCACCCTCTTGGTCAGGGCGAGTGGCCAGAAATGGAGGCCATTTTCCATGGGGAAAACGAAGTCATTGGCCCAGGCTCTGGGTGTCAGATGACTGGTGGCATCTGGGGCTGTAAGGACTTGCAGGGTCCTAGTTGCTGGCAGCTTTCGTTCTGGAAGGATCCAGCAGAGTTTGTAGATTCCTGGCTTGGCACTGCCCTGCCTGCCAGGCAGAGTGGCCAGAAATGAAGGCCATTTTCCATGGGAAAAACGAAGTCCTTTCCCCAGGGTCTCAGGAATATGTTCAAGGTGGCGTTTGAGGCTCTAAGTACTTCCAGGGCCCTAGTTGCTGCCAGCTTTTCTTTTGGAAAAATCCAGCAACGATTGCATCATTCTAGCTAGGCTCCCACTTTCTGCCAGGGTGAGTGGCTGCCAAGGGAGGCCATTTGCCATGGGAAAAAGAAGTCCTTTCCCCAGGGTCTGGGTGTCAGATGAAAGGTGGCCTTTGGGGTTCTGAGGACTTGTAGGGTAGTACTTACTGGCTAGAGTAGAGGAAATGGATTCTATTTGAATATCTGTCCCACAGGTCCTGGTTGTCCTTGATGGGCTGCAGCTGTGAGCATTGAAGAGAACTGGGATAAAAGGGGGCGGCGTAGCCATTCAGGGAGAGCCTTGAAGGAGCCCTGAACTGGGAAAGAACAGCATGCAGAAGAAAGCGTCTGTGCTGTGAAGATCTGCAGCCATAAGAACACACCGAGGAGGTATGGACTTTAGCAATCTGAGAACAGCATGATGGGACTCTAGAGAAATAGAACAACAACAAGTGGTAGCTTTAGATTTGGAGCAATCCAGCAAAGCTTGCAAATTTCTTGCTGGGCACCACCCTCTTGGTCAGGGCGAGTGGCCAGAAATGGAGGCCATTTTCCATGGGGAAAACGAAGTCATTGGCCCAGGCTCTGGGTGTCAGATGACTGGTGGCATCTGGGGCTCTAAGGACTTGCAGGGTCCTAGTTGCTGGCAGCTTTCGTTCTGGAAGGATCCAGCAGAGTTTGTAGATTCCTGGCTTGGCACTGCCCTGCCTGCCAGGCCAAGTGGCCACAAATGAAGGCCATTTCCCATGGGAAAAACGAAGTCCTTTCCCCAGGGTCTCAGGAATATGTTCAAGGTGGCGTTTGAGGCTCTAAGTACTTCCAGGGCCCTAGTTGCTGCCAGCTTTTCTTTTGGAAAAATCCAGCAACGATTGCATCATTCTAGCTAGGCTCCCACTTTCTGCCAGGGTGAGTGGCTGCCAAGGGAGGCCATTTGCCATGGGAAAAAGAAGTCCTTTCCCCAGGGTCTGGGTGTCAGATGAAAGGTGGCCTTTGGGGTTCTGAGGACTTGTAGGGTAGTACTTACTGGCTAGAGTAGAGGAAATGGATTCTATTTGAATATCTGTCCCACAGGTCCTGGTTGTCCTTGATGGGCTGCAGCTGTGAGCATTGAAGAGAACTGGGATAAAAGGGGGCGGCGTAGCCATTCAGGGAGAGCCTTGAAGGAGCCCTGAACTGGGAAAGAACAGCATGCAGAAGAAAGCGTCTGTGCTGTGAAGATCTGCAGCCATAAGAACACACCGAGGAGGTATGGACTTTAGCAATCTGAGAACAGCATGATGGGACTCTAGAGAAATAGAAGAACAACAAGTGGTAGCTTTAGATTTGGAGCAATCCAGCAAAGCTTGCAAATTTCTTGCTGGGCACCACCCTCTTGGTCAGGGCGAGAGGCCAGAAATGGAGGCCATTTTCCATGGGGAAAACGAAGTCATTGGCCCAGGCTCTGGGTGTCAGATGAAAGGTGGCGTCTGGGGCTCTAAGGACTTGCAGGGTCCTAGTTGCTGGCAGCTTTCGTTCTGGAAGGATCCAGCATAGTTTGTAGATTCCTGGCTTGGCACTGCCCTGCCTGCCAGGCCAAGTGGCCACAAATGAAGGCCATTTCCCATGGGAAAAACGAAGTCCTTTCCCCAGGGTCTCAGGAATATGTTCAAGGTGGCGTTTGAGGCTCTAAGTACTTCCAGGGCCCTAGTTGCTGCCAGCTTTTCTTTTGGAAAAATCCAGCAACGATTGCATCATTCTAGCTAGGCTCCCACTTTCTGCCAGGGTGAGTGGCTGCCAAGGGAGGCCATTTGCCATGGGAAAAAGAAGTCCTTTCCCCAGGGTCTGGGTGTCAGATGAAAGGTGGCCTTTGGGGTTCTGAGGACTTGTAGGGTAGTACTTACTGGCTAGAGTAGAGGAAATGGATTCTATTTGAATATCTGTCCCACAGGTCCTGGTTGTCCTTGATGGGCTGCAGCTGTGAGCATTGAAGAGAACTGGGATAAAAGGGGGCGGCGTAGCCATTCAGGGAGAGCCTTGAAGGAGCCCTGAACTGGGAAAGAACAGCATGCAGAAGAAAGCGTCTGTGCTGTGAAGATCTGCAGCCATAAGAACACACCGAGGAGGTATGGACTTTAGCAATCTGAGAACAGCATGATGGGACTCTAGAGAAATAGAAGAACAACAAGTGGTAGCTTTAGATTTGGAGCAATCCAGCAAAGCTTGCAAATTTCTTGCTGGGCACCACCCTCTTGGTCAGGGCGAGTGGCCAGAAATGGAGGCCATTTTCCATGGGGAAAACGAAGTCATTGGCCCAGGCTCTGGGTGTCAGATGACTGGTGGCATCTGGGGCTGTAAGGACTTGCAGGGTCCTAGTTGCTGGCAGCTTTCGTTCTGGAAGGATCCAGCAGAGTTTGTAGATTCCTGGCTTGGCACTGCCCTGCCTGCCAGGCAGAGTGGCCAGAAATGAAGGCCATTTTCCATGGGAAAAACGAAGTCCTTTCCCCAGGGTCTCAGGAATATGTTCAAGGTGGCGTTTGAGGCTCTAAGTACTTCCAGGGCCCTAGTTGCTGCCAGCTTTTCTTTTGGAAAAATCCAGCAACGATTGCATCATTCTAGCTAGGCTCCCACTTTCTGCCAGGGTGAGTGGCTGCCAAGGGAGGCCATTTGCCATGGGAAAAAGAAGTCCTTTCCCCAGGGTCTGGGTGTCAGATGAAAGGTGGCCTTTGGGGTTCTGAGGACTTGTAGGGTAGTACTTACTGGCTAGAGTAGAGGAAATGGATTCTATTTGAATATCTGTCCCACAGGTCCTGGTTGTCCTTGATGGGCTGCAGCTGTGAGCATTGAAGAGAACTGGGATAAAAGGGGGCGGCGTAGCCATTCAGGGAGAGCCTTGAAGGAGCCCTGAACTGGGAAAGAACAGCATGCAGAAGAAAGCGTCTGTGCTGTGAAGATCTGCAGCCATAAGAACACACCGAGGAGGTATGGACTTTAGCAATCTGAGAACAGCATGATGGGACTCTAGAGAAATAGAACAACAACAAGTGGTAGCTTTAGATTTGGAGCAATCCAGCAAAGCTTGCAAATTTCTTGCTGGGCACCACCCTCTTGGTCAGGGCGAGTGGCCAGAAATGGAGGCCATTTTCCATGGGGAAAACGAAGTCATTGGCCCAGGCTCTGGGTGTCAGATGACTGGTGGCATCTGGGGCTCTAAGGACTTGCAGGGTCCTAGTTGCTGGCAGCTTTCGTTCTGGAAGGATCCAGCAGAGTTTGTAGATTCCTGGCTTGGCACTGCCCTGCCTGCCAGGCCAAGTGGCCACAAATGAAGGCCATTTCCCATGGGAAAAACGAAGTCCTTTCCCCAGGGTCTCAGGAATATGTTCAAGGTGGCGTTTGAGGCTCTAAGTACTTCCAGGGCCCTAGTTGCTGCCAGCTTTTCTTTTGGAAAAATCCAGCAACGATTGCATCATTCTAGCTAGGCTCCCACTTTCTGCCAGGGTGAGTGGCTGCCAAGGGAGGCCATTTGCCATGGGAAAAAGAAGTCCTTTCCCCAGGGTCTGGGTGTCAGATGAAAGGTGGCCTTTGGGGTTCTGAGGACTTGTAGGGTAGTACTTACTGGCTAGAGTAGAGGAAATGGATTCTATTTGAATATCTGTCCCACAGGTCCTGGTTGTCCTTGATGGGCTGCAGCTGTGAGCATTGAAGAGAACTGGGATAAAAGGGGGCGGCGTAGCCATTCAGGGAGAGCCTTGAAGGAGCCCTGAACTGGGAAAGAACAGCATGCAGAAGAAAGCGTCTGTGCTGTGAAGATCTGCAGCCATAAGAACACACCGAGGAGGTATGGACTTTAGCAATCTGAGAACAGCATGATGGGACTCTAGAGAAATAGAACAACAACAAGTGGTAGCTTTAGATTTGGAGCAATCCAGCAAAGCTTGCAAATTTCTTGCTGGGCACCACCCTCTTGGTCAGGGCGAGTGGCCAGAAATGGAGGCCATTTTCCATGGGGAAAACGAAGTCATTGGCCCAGGCTCTGGGTGTCAGATGACTGGTGGCATCTGGGGCTCTAAGGACTTGCAGGGTCCTAGTTGCTGGCAGCTTTCGTTCTGGAAGGATCCAGCAGAGTTTGTAGATTCCTGGCTTGGCACTGCCCTGCCTGCCAGGCCAAGTGGCCACAAATGAAGGCCATTTCCCATGGGAAAAACGAAGTCCTTTCCCCAGGGTCTCAGGAATATGTTCAAGGTGGCGTTTGAGGCTCTAAGTACTTCCAGGGCCCTAGTTGCTGCCAGCTTTTCTTTTGGAAAAATCCAGCAACGATTGCATCATTCTAGCTAGGCTCCCACTTTCTGCCAGGGTGAGTGGCTGCCAAGGGAGGCCATTTGCCATGGGAAAAAGAAGTCCTTTCCCCAGGGTCTGGGTGTCAGATGAAAGGTGGCCTTTGGGGTTCTGAGGACTTGTAGGGTAGTACTTACTGGCTAGAGTAGAGGAAATGGATTCTATTTGAATATCTGTCTAGAGGCTTTGCCCCACAGGTCCTGGTTGTCCTTGATGGGCTGCAGCTGTGAGCATTGAAGAGAACTGGGATAAAAGGGGGCGGCGTAGCCATTCAGGGAGAGCCTTGAAGGAGCCCTGAACTGGGAAAGAACAGCATGCAGAAGAAAGCGTCTGTGCTGTGAAGATCTGCAGCCATAAGAACACACCGAGGAGGTATGGACTTTAGCAATCTGAGAACAGCATGATGGGACTCTAGAGAAATAGAACAACAACAAGTGGCAGCTTTCGATTTGGAGCAATCCAGCAAAGCTTGCAAATTTCTTGCTGGGCACCACCCTCTTGGTCAGGGCGAGTGGCCAGAAATGGAGGCCATTTTCCATGGGGAAAACGAAGTCATTGGCCCAGGCTCTGGGTGTCAGATGACTGGTGGCATCTGGGGCTGTAAGGACTTGCAGGGTCCTAGTTGCTGGCAGCTTTCGTTCTGGAAGGATCCAGCAGAGTTTGTAGATTCCTGGCTTGGCACTGCCCTGCCTGCCAGGCCAAGTGGCCACAAATGAAGGCCATTTCCCATGGGAAAAACGAAGTCCTTTCCCCAGGGTCTCAGGAATATGTTCAAGGTGGCGTTTGAGGCTCTAAGTACTTCCAGGGCCCTAGTTGCTGCCAGCTTTTCTTTTGGAAAAATCCAGCAACGATTGCATCATTCTAGCTAGGCTCCCACTTTCTGCCAGGGTGAGTGGCTGCCAAGGGAGGCCATTTGCCATGGGAAAAAGAAGTCCTTTCCCCAGGGTCTGGGTGTCAGATGAAAGGTGGCCTTTGGGGTTCTGAGGACTTGTAGGGTAGTACTTACTGGCTAGAGTAGAGGAAATGGATTCTATTTGAATATCTGTCCCACAGGTCCTGGTTGTCCTTGATGGGCTGCAGCTGTGAGCATTGAAGAGAACTGGGATAAAAGGGGGCGGCGTAGCCATTCAGGGAGAGCCTTGAAGGAGCCCTGAACTGGGAAAGAACAGCATGCAGAAGAAAGCGTCTGTGCTGTGAAGATCTGCAGCCATAAGAACACACCGAGGAGGTATGGACTTTAGCAATCTGAGAACAGCATGATGGGACTCTAGAGAAATAGAACAACAACAAGTGGTAGCTTTAGATTTGGAGCAATCCAGCAAAGCTTGCAAATTTCTTGCTGGGCACCACCCTCTTGGTCAGGGCGAGAGGCCAGAAATGGAGGCCATTTTCCATGGGGAAAACGAAGTCATTGGCCCAGGCTCTGGGTGTCAGATGAAAGGTGGCGTCTGGGGCTCTAAGGACTTGCAGGGTCCTAGTTGCTGGCAGCTTTCGTTCTGGAAGGATCCAGCATAGTTTGTAGATTCCTGGCTTGGCACTGCCCTGCCTGCCAGGCCAAGTGGCCACAAATGAAGGCCATTTCCCATGGGAAAAACGAAGTCCTTTCCCCAGGGTCTCAGGAATATGTTCAAGGTGGCGTTTGAGGCTCTAAGTACTTCCAGGGCCCTAGTTGCTGCCAGCTTTTCTTTTGGAAAAATCCAGCAACGATTGCATCATTCTAGCTAGGCTCCCACTTTCTGCCAGGGTGAGTGGCTGCCAAGGGAGGCCATTTGCCATGGGAAAAAGAAGTCCTTTCCCCAGGGTCTGGGTGTCAGATGAAAGGTGGCCTTTGGGGTTCTGAGGACTTGTAGGGTAGTACTTACTGGCTAGAGTAGAGGAAATGGATTCTATTTGAATATCTGTCCCACAGGTCCTGGTTGTCCTTGATGGGCTGCAGCTGTGAGCATTGAAGAGAACTGGGATAAAAGGGGGCGGCGTAGCCATTCAGGGAGAGCCTTGAAGGAGCCCTGAACTGGGAAAGAACAGCATGCAGAAGAAAGCGTCTGTGCTGTGAAGATCTGCAGCCATAAGAACACACCGAGGAGGTATGGACTTTAGCAATCTGAGAACAGCATGATGGGACTCTAGAGAAATAGAAGAACAACAAGTGGTAGCTTTAGATTTGGAGCAATCCAGCAAAGCTTGCAAATTTCTTGCTGGGCACCACCCTCTTGGTCAGGGCGAGTGGCCAGAAATGGAGGCCATTTTCCATGGGGAAAACGAAGTCATTGGCCCAGGCTCTGGGTGTCAGATGACTGGTGGCATCTGGGGCTCTAAGGACTTGCAGGGTCCTAGTTGCTGGCAGCTTTCGTTCTGGAAGGATCCAGCACAGTTTGTAGATTCCTGGCTTGGCACTGCCCTGCCTGCCAGGCCAAGTGGCCACAAATGAAGGCCATTTCCCATGGGAAAAACGAAGTCCTTTCCCCAGGGTCTCAGGAATATGTTCAAGGTGGCGTTTGAGGCTCTAAGTACTTCCAGGGCCCTAGTTGCTGCCAGCTTTTCTTTTGGAAAAATCCAGCAACAATTGCATCATTCTAGCTAGGCTCCCACTTTCTGCCAGGGTGAGTGGCTGCCAAGGGAGGCCATTTGCCATGGGAAAAAGAAGTCCTTTCCCCAGGGTCTGGGTGTCAGATGAAAGGTGGCCTTTGGGGTTCTGAGGACTTGTAGGGTAGTACTTACTGGCTAGAGTAGAGGAAATGGATTCTATTTGAATATCTGTCTAGAGGCTTTGCCCCACAGGTCCTGGTTGTCCTTGATGGGCTGCAGCTGTGAGCATTGAAGAGAACTGGGATAAAAGGGGGCGGCGTAGCCATTCAGGGAGAGCCTTGAAGGAGCCCTGAACTGGGAAAGAACAGCATGCAGAAGAAAGCGTCTGTGCTGTGAAGATCTGCAGCCATAAGAACACACCGAGGAGGTATGGACTTTAGCAATCTGAGAACAGCATTATGGGACTCTAGAGAAATAGAACAACAACAAGTGGCAGCTTTCGATTTGGAGCAATCCAGCAAAGCTTGCAAATTTCTTGCTGGGCACCACCCTCTTGGTCAGGGCGAGTGGCCAGAAATGGAGGCCATTTTCCATGGGGAAAACGAAGTCATTGGCCCAGGCTCTGGGTGTCAGATGACAGGTGGCGTCTGGGGCTGTAAGGACTTGCAGGGTCCTAGTTGCTGGCAGCTTTCGTTCTGGAAGGATCCAGCAGAGTTTGTAGATTCCTGGCTTGGCACTGCCCTGCCTGCCAGGCCAAGTGGCCACAAATGAAGGCCATTTTCCATGGGAAAAACGAAGTCCTTTCCCCAGGGTCTCAGGAATATGTTCAAGGTGGCGTTTGAGGCTCTAAGTACTTCCAGGGCCCTAGTTGCTGGCAGCTTTTCTTTTGGAAAAATCCAGCAACGATTGCATCATTCTAGCTAGGCTCCCACTTTCTGCCAGGGTGAGTGGCTGCCAAGGGAGGCCATTTGCCATGGGAAAAAGAAGTCCTTTCCCCAGGGTCTGGGTGTCAGATGAAAGGTGGCCTTTGGGGTTCTGAGGACTTGTAGGGTAGTACTTACTGGCTAGAGTAGAGGAAATGGATTCTATTTGAATATCTGTCCCACAGGTCCTGGTTGTCCTTGATGGGCTGCAGCTGTGAGCATTGAAGAGAACTGGGATAAAAGGGGGCGGCGTAGCCATTCAGGGAGAGCCTTGAAGGAGCCCTGAACTGGGAAAGAACAGCATGCAGAAGAAAGCGTCTGTGCTGTGAAGATCTGCAGCCATAAGAACACACCGAGGAGGTATGGACTTTAGCAATCTGAGAACAGCATGATGGGACTCTAGAGAAATAGAACAACAACAAGTGGTAGCTTTAGATTTGGAGCAATCCAGCAAAGCTTGCAAATTTCTTGCTGGGCACCACCCTCTTGGTCAGGGCGAGTGGCCAGAAATGGAGGCCATTTTCCATGGGGAAAACGAAGTCATTGGCCCAGGCTCTGGGTGTCAGATGACTGGTGGCATCTGGGGCTCTAAGGACTTGCAGGGTCCTAGTTGCTGGCAGCTTTCGTTCTGGAAGGATCCAGCATAGTTTGTAGATTCCTGGCTTGGCACTGCCCTGCCTGCCAGGCCAAGTGGCCACAAATGAAGGCCATTTCCCATGGGAAAAACGAAGTCCTTTCCCCAGGGTCTCAGGAATATGTTCAAGGTGGCGTTTGAGGCTCTAAGTACTTCCAGGGCCCTAGTTGCTGGCAGCTTTTCTTTTGGAAAAATCCAGCAACGATTGCATCATTCTAGCTAGGCTCCCACTTTCTGCCAGGGTGAGTGGCTGCCAAGGGAGGCCATTTGCCATGGGAAAAAGAAGTCCTTTCCCCAGGGTCTGGGTGTCAGATGAAAGGTGGCCTTTGGGGTTCTGAGGACTTGTAGGGTAGTACTTACTGGCTAGAGTAGAGGAAATGGATTCTATTTGAATATCTGTCCCACAGGTCCTGGTTGTCCTTGATGGGCTGCAGCTGTGAGCATTGAAGAGAACTGGGATAAAAGGGGGCGGCGTAGCCATTCAGGGAGAGCCTTGAAGGAGCCCTGAACTGGGAAAGAACAGCATGCAGAAGAAAGCGTCTGTGCTGTGAAGATCTGCAGCCATAAGAACACACCGAGGAGGTATGGACTTTAGCAATCTGAGAACAGCATGATGGGACTCTAGAGAAATAGAACAACAACAAGTGGTAGCTTTAGATTTGGAGCAATCCAGCAAAGCTTGCAAATTTCTTGCTGGGCACCACCCTCTTGGTCAGGGCGAGAGGCCAGAAATGGAGGCCATTTTCCATGGGGAAAACGAAGTCCTTTCCCCAGGGTCTCAGGAATATGTTCAAGGTGGCGTTTGAGGCTCTAAGTACTTCCAGGGCCCTAGTTGCTGGCAGCTTTTCTTTTGGAAAAATCCAGCAACGATTGCATCATTCTAGCTAGGCTCCCACTTTCTGCCAGGGTGAGTGGCTGCCAAGGGAGGCCATTTGCCATGGGAAAAAGAAGTCCTTTCCCCAGGGTCTGGGTGTCAGATGAAAGGTGGCCTTTGGGGTTCTGAGGACTTGTAGGGTAGTACTTACTGGCTAGAGTAGAGGAAATGGATTCTATTTGAATATCTGTCCCACAGGTCCTGGTTGTCCTTGATGGGCTGCAGCTGTGAGCATTGAAGAGAACTGGGATAAAAGGGGGCGGCGTAGCCATTCAGGGAGAGCCTTGAAGGAGCCCTGAACTGGGAAAGAACAGCATGCAGAAGAAAGCGTCTGTGCTGTGAAGATCTGCAGCCATAAGAACACACCGAGGAGGTATGGACTTTAGCAATCTGAGAACAGCATGATGGGACTCTAGAGAAATAGAACAACAACAAGTGGTAGCTTTAGATTTGGAGCAATCCAGCAAAGCTTGCAAATTTCTTGCTGGGCACCACCCTCTTGGTCAGGGCGAGTGGCCAGAAATGGAGGCCATTTTCCATGGGGAAAACGAAGTCATTGGCCCAGGCTCTGGGTGTCAGATGACTGGTGGCATCTGGGGCTCTAAGGACTTGCAGGGTCCTAGTTGCTGGCAGCTTTCGTTCTGGAAGGATCCAGCAGAGTTTGTAGATTCCTGGCTTGGCACTGCCCTGCCTGCCAGGCCAAGTGGCCACAAATGAAGGCCATTTCCCATGGGAAAAACGAAGTCCTTTCCCCAGGGTCTCAGGAATATGTTCAAGGTGGCGTTTGAGGCTCTAAGTACTTCCAGGGCCCTAGTTGCTGGCAGCTTTTCTTTTGGAAAAATCCAGCAACGATTGCATCATTCTAGCTAGGCTCCCACTTTCTGCCAGGGTGAGTGGCTGCCAAGGGAGGCCATTTGCCATGGGAAAAAGAAGTCCTTTCCCCAGGGTCTGGGTGTCAGATGAAAGGTGGCCTTTGGGGTTCTGAGGACTTGTAGGGTAGTACTTACTGGCTAGAGTAGAGGAAATGGATTCTATTTGAATATCTGTCTAGAGGCTTTGCCCCACAGGTCCTGGTTGTCCTTGATGGGCTGCAGCTGTGAGCATTGAAGAGAACTGGGATAAAAGGGGGCGGCGTAGCCATTCAGGGAGAGCCTTGAAGGAGCCCTGAACTGGGAAAGAACAGCATGCAGAAGAAAGCGTCTGTGCTGTGAAGATCTGCAGCCATAAGAACACACCGAGGAGGTATGGACTTTAGCAATCTGAGAACAGCATGATGGGACTCTAGAGAAATAGAAGAACAACAAGTGGTAGCTTTAGATTTGGAGCAATCCAGCAAAGCTTGCAAATTTCTTGCTGGGCACCACCCTCTTGGTCAGGGTGAGAGGCCAGAAATGGAGGCCATTTTCCATGGGGAAAACGAAGTCATTGGCCCAGGCTCTGGGTGTCAGATGAAAGGTGGCGTCTGGGGCTCTAAGGACTTGCAGGGTCCTAGTTGCTGGCAGCTTTCGTTCTGGAAGGATCCAGCATAGTTTGTAGATTCCTGGCTTGGCACTGCCCTGCCTGCCAGGCCAAGTGGCCACAAATGAAGGCCATTTCCCATGGGAAAAACGAAGTCCTTTCCCCAGGGTCTCAGGAATATGTTCAAGGTGGCGTTTGAGGCTCTAAGTACTTCCAGGGCCCTAGTTGCTGCCAGCTTTTCTTTTGGAAAAATCCAGCAACGATTGCATCATTCTAGCTAGGCTCCCACTTTCTGCCAGGGTGAGTGGCTGCCAAGGGAGGCCATTTGCCATGGGAAAAAGAAGTCCTTTCCCCAGGGTCTGGGTGTCAGATGAAAGGTGGCCTTTGGGGTTCTGAGGACTTGTAGGGTAGTACTTACTGGCTAGAGTAGAGGAAATGGATTCTATTTGAATATCTGTCCCACAGGTCCTGGTTGTCCTTGATGGGCTGCAGCTGTGAGCATTGAAGAGAACTGGGATAAAAGGGGGCGGCGTAGCCATTCAGGGAGAGCCTTGAAGGAGCCCTGAACTGGGAAAGAACAGCATGCAGAAGAAAGCGTCTGTGCTGTGAAGATCTGCAGCCATAAGAACACACCGAGGAGGTATGGACTTTAGCAATCTGAGAACAGCATGATGGGACTCTAGAGAAATAGAACAACAACAAGTGGCAGCTTTCGATTTGGAGCAATCCAGCAAAGCTTGCAAATTTCTTGCTGGGCACCACCCTCTTGGTCAGGGCGAGTGGCCAGAAATGGAGGCCATTTTCCATGGGGAAAACGAAGTCATTGGCCCAGGCTCTGGGTGTCAGATGACTGGTGGCATCTGGGGCTCTAAGGACTTGCAGGGTCCTAGTTGCTGGCAGCTTTCGTTCTGGAAGGATCCAGCACAGTTTGTAGATTCCTGGCTTGGCACTGCCCTGCCTGCCAGGCCAAGTGGCCACAAATGAAGGCCATTTCCCATGGGAAAAACGAAGTCCTTTCCCCAGGGTCTCAGGAATATGTTCAAGGTGGCGTTTGAGGCTCTAAGTACTTCCAGGGCCCTAGTTGCTGGCAGCTTTTCTTTTGGAAAAATCCAGCAACGATTGCATCATTCTAGCTAGGCTCCCACTTTCTGCCAGGGTGAGTGGCTGCCAAGGGAGGCCATTTGCCATGGGAAAAAGAAGTCCTTTCCCCAGGGTCTGGGTGTCAGATGAAAGGTGGCCTTTGGGGTTCTGAGGACTTGTAGGGTAGTACTTACTGGCTAGAGTAGAGGAAATGGATTCTATTTGAATATCTGTCCCACAGGTCCTGGTTGTCCTTGATGGGCTGCAGCTGTGAGCATTGAAGAGAACTGGGATAAAAGGGGGCGGCGTAGCCATTCAGGGAGAGCCTTGAAGGAGCCCTGAACTGGGAAAGAACAGCATGCAGAAGAAAGCGTCTGTGCTGTGAAGATCTGCAGCCATAAGAACACACCGAGGAGGTATGGACTTTAGCAATCTGAGAACAGCATTATGGGACTCTAGAGAAATAGAAGAACAACAAGTGGTAGCTTTAGATTTGGAGCAATCCAGCAAAGCTTGCAAATTTCTTGCTGGGCACCACCCTCTTGGTCAGGGCGAGTGGCCAGAAATGGAGGCCATTTTCCATGGGGAAAACGAAGTCATTGGCCCAGGCTCTGGGTGTCAGATGACTGGTGGCATCTGGGGCTCTAAGGACTTGCAGGGTCCTAGTTGCTGGCAGCTTTCGTTCTGGAAGGATCCAGCAGAGTTTGTAGATTCCTGGCTTGGCACTGCCCTGCCTGCCAGGCAGAGTGGCCACAAATGAAGGCCATTTCCCATGGGAAAAACGAAGTCCTTTCCCCAGGGTCTCAGGAATATGTTCAAGGTGGCGTTTGAGGCTCTAAGTACTTCCAGGGCCCTAGTTGCTGCCAGCTTTTCTTTTGGAAAAATCCAGCAACGATTGCATCATTCTAGCTAGGCTCCCACTTTCTGCCAGGGTGAGTGGCTGCCAAGGGAGGCCATTTGCCATGGGAAAAAGAAGTCCTTTCCCCAGGGTCTGGGTGTCAGATGAAAGGTGGCCTTTGGGGTTCTGAGGACTTGTAGGGTAGTACTTACTGGCTAGAGTAGAGGAAATGGATTCTATTTGAATATCTGTCCCACAGGTCCTGGTTGTCCTTGATGGGCTGCAGCTGTGAGCATTGAAGAGAACTGGGATAAAAGGGGGCGGCGTAGCCATTCAGGGAGAGCCTTGAAGGAGCCCTGAACTGGGAAAGAACAGCATGCAGAAGAAAGCGTCTGTGCTGTGAAGATCTGCAGCCATAAGAACACACCGAGGAGGTATGGACTTTAGCAATCTGAGAACAGCATGATGGGACTCTAGAGAAATAGAAGAACAACAAGTGGTAGCTTTAGATTTGGAGCAATCCAGCAAAGCTTGCAAATTTCTTGCTGGGCACCACCCTCTTGGTCAGGGCGAGAGGCCAGAAATGGAGGCCATTTTCCATGGGGAAAACGAAGTCATTGGCCCAGGCTCTGGGTGTCAGATGAAAGGTGGCGTCTGGGGCTCTAAGGACTTGCAGGGTCCTAGTTGCTGGCAGCTTTCGTTCTGGAAGGATCCAGCATAGTTTGTAGATTCCTGGCTTGGCACTGCCCTGCCTGCCAGGCCAAGTGGCCACAAATGAAGGCCATTTCCCATGGGAAAAACGAAGTCCTTTCCCCAGGGTCTCAGGAATATGTTCAAGGTGGCGTTTGAGGCTCTAAGTACTTCCAGGGCCCTAGTTGCTGCCAGCTTTTCTTTTGGAAAAATCCAGCAACGATTGCATCATTCTAGCTAGGCTCCCACTTTCTGCCAGGGTGAGTGGCTGCCAAGGGAGGCCATTTGCCATGGGAAAAAGAAGTCCTTTCCCCAGGGTCTGGGTGTCAGATGAAAGGTGGCCTTTGGGGTTCTGAGGACTTGTAGGGTAGTACTTACTGGCTAGAGTAGAGGAAATGGATTCTATTTGAATATCTGTCCCACAGGTCCTGGTTGTCCTTGATGGGCTGCAGCTGTGAGCATTGAAGAGAACTGGGATAAAAGGGGGCGGCGTAGCCATTCAGGGAGAGCCTTGAAGGAGCCCTGAACTGGGAAAGAACAGCATGCAGAAGAAAGCGTCTGTGCTGTGAAGATCTGCAGCCATAAGAACACACCGAGGAGGTATGGACTTTAGCAATCTGAGAACAGCATGATGGGACTCTAGAGAAATAGAAGAACAACAAGTGGTAGCTTTAGATTTGGAGCAATCCAGCAAAGCTTGCAAATTTCTTGCTGGGCACCACCCTCTTGGTCAGGGCGAGTGGCCAGAAATGGAGGCCATTTTCCATGGGGAAAACGAAGTCATTGGCCCAGGCTCTGGGTGTCAGATGACTGGTGGCATCTGGGGCTGTAAGGACTTGCAGGGTCCTAGTTGCTGGCAGCTTTCGTTCTGGAAGGATCCAGCAGAGTTTGTAGATTCCTGGCTTGGCACTGCCCTGCCTGCCAGGCAGAGTGGCCAGAAATGAAGGCCATTTTCCATGGGAAAAACGAAGTCCTTTCCCCAGGGTCTCAGGAATATGTTCAAGGTGGCGTTTGAGGCTCTAAGTACTTCCAGGGCCCTAGTTGCTGCCAGCTTTTCTTTTGGAAAAATCCAGCAACGATTGCATCATTCTAGCTAGGCTCCCACTTTCTGCCAGGGTGAGTGGCTGCCAAGGGAGGCCATTTGCCATGGGAAAAAGAAGTCCTTTCCCCAGGGTCTGGGTGTCAGATGAAAGGTGGCCTTTGGGGTTCTGAGGACTTGTAGGGTAGTACTTACTGGCTAGAGTAGAGGAAATGGATTCTATTTGAATATCTGTCCCACAGGTCCTGGTTGTCCTTGATGGGCTGCAGCTGTGAGCATTGAAGAGAACTGGGATAAAAGGGGGCGGCGTAGCCATTCAGGGAGAGCCTTGAAGGAGCCCTGAACTGGGAAAGAACAGCATGCAGAAGAAAGCGTCTGTGCTGTGAAGATCTGCAGCCATAAGAACACACCGAGGAGGTATGGACTTTAGCAATCTGAGAACAGCATGATGGGACTCTAGAGAAATAGAACAACAACAAGTGGTAGCTTTAGATTTGGAGCAATCCAGCAAAGCTTGCAAATTTCTTGCTGGGCACCACCCTCTTGGTCAGGGCGAGTGGCCAGAAATGGAGGCCATTTTCCATGGGGAAAACGAAGTCATTGGCCCAGGCTCTGGGTGTCAGATGACTGGTGGCATCTGGGGCTCTAAGGACTTGCAGGGTCCTAGTTGCTGGCAGCTTTCGTTCTGGAAGGATCCAGCAGAGTTTGTAGATTCCTGGCTTGGCACTGCCCTGCCTGCCAGGCCAAGTGGCCACAAATGAAGGCCATTTCCCATGGGAAAAACGAAGTCCTTTCCCCAGGGTCTCAGGAATATGTTCAAGGTGGCGTTTGAGGCTCTAAGTACTTCCAGGGCCCTAGTTGCTGCCAGCTTTTCTTTTGGAAAAATCCAGCAACGATTGCATCATTCTAGCTAGGCTCCCACTTTCTGCCAGGGTGAGTGGCTGCCAAGGGAGGCCATTTGCCATGGGAAAAAGAAGTCCTTTCCCCAGGGTCTGGGTGTCAGATGAAAGGTGGCCTTTGGGGTTCTGAGGACTTGTAGGGTAGTACTTACTGGCTAGAGTAGAGGAAATGGATTCTATTTGAATATCTGTCCCACAGGTCCTGGTTGTCCTTGATGGGCTGCAGCTGTGAGCATTGAAGAGAACTGGGATAAAAGGGGGCGGCGTAGCCATTCAGGGAGAGCCTTGAAGGAGCCCTGAACTGGGAAAGAACAGCATGCAGAAGAAAGCGTCTGTGCTGTGAAGATCTGCAGCCATAAGAACACACCGAGGAGGTATGGACTTTAGCAATCTGAGAACAGCATGATGGGACTCTAGAGAAATAGAACAACAACAAGTGGTAGCTTTAGATTTGGAGCAATCCAGCAAAGCTTGCAAATTTCTTGCTGGGCACCACCCTCTTGGTCAGGGCGAGTGGCCAGAAATGGAGGCCATTTTCCATGGGGAAAACGAAGTCATTGGCCCAGGCTCTGGGTGTCAGATGACTGGTGGCATCTGGGGCTCTAAGGACTTGCAGGGTCCTAGTTGCTGGCAGCTTTCGTTCTGGAAGGATCCAGCAGAGTTTGTAGATTCCTGGCTTGGCACTGCCCTGCCTGCCAGGCCAAGTGGCCACAAATGAAGGCCATTTCCCATGGGAAAAACGAAGTCCTTTCCCCAGGGTCTCAGGAATATGTTCAAGGTGGCGTTTGAGGCTCTAAGTACTTCCAGGGCCCTAGTTGCTGCCAGCTTTTCTTTTGGAAAAATCCAGCAACGATTGCATCATTCTAGCTAGGCTCCCACTTTCTGCCAGGGTGAGTGGCTGCCAAGGGAGGCCATTTGCCATGGGAAAAAGAAGTCCTTTCCCCAGGGTCTGGGTGTCAGATGAAAGGTGGCCTTTGGGGTTCTGAGGACTTGTAGGGTAGTACTTACTGGCTAGAGTAGAGGAAATGGATTCTATTTGAATATCTGTCTAGAGGCTTTGCCCCACAGGTCCTGGTTGTCCTTGATGGGCTGCAGCTGTGAGCATTGAAGAGAACTGGGATAAAAGGGGGCGGCGTAGCCATTCAGGGAGAGCCTTGAAGGAGCCCTGAACTGGGAAAGAACAGCATGCAGAAGAAAGCGTCTGTGCTGTGAAGATCTGCAGCCATAAGAACACACCGAGGAGGTATGGACTTTAGCAATCTGAGAACAGCATGATGGGACTCTAGAGAAATAGAACAACAACAAGTGGCAGCTTTCGATTTGGAGCAATCCAGCAAAGCTTGCAAATTTCTTGCTGGGCACCACCCTCTTGGTCAGGGCGAGTGGCCAGAAATGGAGGCCATTTTCCATGGGGAAAACGAAGTCATTGGCCCAGGCTCTGGGTGTCAGATGACTGGTGGCATCTGGGGCTCTAAGGACTTGCAGGGTCCTAGTTGCTGGCAGCTTTCGTTCTGGAAGGATCCAGCAGAGTTTGTAGATTCCTGGCTTGGCACTGCCCTGCCTGCCAGGCCAAGTGGCCACAAATGAAGGCCATTTCCCATGGGAAAAACGAAGTCCTTTCCCCAGGGTCTCAGGAATATGTTCAAGGTGGCGTTTGAGGCTCTAAGTACTTCCAGGGCCCTAGTTGCTGCCAGCTTTTCTTTTGGAAAAATCCAGCAACGATTGCATCATTCTAGCTAGGCTCCCACTTTCTGCCAGGGTGAGTGGCTGCCAAGGGAGGCCATTTGCCATGGGAAAAAGAAGTCCTTTCCCCAGGGTCTGGGTGTCAGATGAAAGGTGGCCTTTGGGGTTCTGAGGACTTGTAGGGTAGTACTTACTGGCTAGAGTAGAGGAAATGGATTCTATTTGAATATCTGTCCCACAGGTCCTGGTTGTCCTTGATGGGCTGCAGCTGTGAGCATTGAAGAGAACTGGGATAAAAGGGGGCGGCGTAGCCATTCAGGGAGAGCCTTGAAGGAGCCCTGAACTGGGAAAGAACAGCATGCAGAAGAAAGCGTCTGTGCTGTGAAGATCTGCAGCCATAAGAACACACCGAGGAGGTATGGACTTTAGCAATCTGAGAACAGCATGATGGGACTCTAGAGAAATAGAACAACAACAAGTGGTAGCTTTAGATTTGGAGCAATCCAGCAAAGCTTGCAAATTTCTTGCTGGGCACCACCCTCTTGGTCAGGGCGAGAGGCCAGAAATGGAGGCCATTTTCCATGGGGAAAACGAAGTCATTGGCCCAGGCTCTGGGTGTCAGATGAAAGGTGGCGTCTGGGGCTCTAAGGACTTGCAGGGTCCTAGTTGCTGGCAGCTTTCGTTCTGGAAGGATCCAGCATAGTTTGTAGATTCCTGGCTTGGCACTGCCCTGCCTGCCAGGCCAAGTGGCCACAAATGAAGGCCATTTCCCATGGGAAAAACGAAGTCCTTTCCCCAGGGTCTCAGGAATATGTTCAAGGTGGCGTTTGAGGCTCTAAGTACTTCCAGGGCCCTAGTTGCTGCCAGCTTTTCTTTTGGAAAAATCCAGCAACGATTGCATCATTCTAGCTAGGCTCCCACTTTCTGCCAGGGTGAGTGGCTGCCAAGGGAGGCCATTTGCCATGGGAAAAAGAAGTCCTTTCCCCAGGGTCTGGGTGTCAGATGAAAGGTGGCCTTTGGGGTTCTGAGGACTTGTAGGGTAGTACTTACTGGCTAGAGTAGAGGAAATGGATTCTATTTGAATATCTGTCCCACAGGTCCTGGTTGTCCTTGATGGGCTGCAGCTGTGAGCATTGAAGAGAACTGGGATAAAAGGGGGCGGCGTAGCCATTCAGGGAGAGCCTTGAAGGAGCCCTGAACTGGGAAAGAACAGCATGCAGAAGAAAGCGTCTGTGCTGTGAAGATCTGCAGCCATAAGAACACACCGAGGAGGTATGGACTTTAGCAATCTGAGAACAGCATGATGGGACTCTAGAGAAATAGAAGAACAACAAGTGGTAGCTTTAGATTTGGAGCAATCCAGCAAAGCTTGCAAATTTCTTGCTGGGCACCACCCTCTTGGTCAGGGCGAGTGGCCAGAAATGGAGGCCATTTTCCATGGGGAAAACGAAGTCATTGGCCCAGGCTCTGGGTGTCAGATGACTGGTGGCATCTGGGGCTCTAAGGACTTGCAGGGTCCTAGTTGCTGGCAGCTTTCGTTCTGGAAGGATCCAGCACAGTTTGTAGATTCCTGGCTTGGCACTGCCCTGCCTGCCAGGCCAAGTGGCCACAAATGAAGGCCATTTCCCATGGGAAAAACGAAGTCCTTTCCCCAGGGTCTCAGGAATATGTTCAAGGTGGCGTTTGAGGCTCTAAGTACTTCCAGGGCCCTAGTTGCTGCCAGCTTTTCTTTTGGAAAAATCCAGCAACAATTGCATCATTCTAGCTAGGCTCCCACTTTCTGCCAGGGTGAGTGGCTGCCAAGGGAGGCCATTTGCCATGGGAAAAAGAAGTCCTTTCCCCAGGGTCTGGGTGTCAGATGAAAGGTGGCCTTTGGGGTTCTGAGGACTTGTAGGGTAGTACTTACTGGCTAGAGTAGAGGAAATGGATTCTATTTGAATATCTGTCTAGAGGCTTTGCCCCACAGGTCCTGGTTGTCCTTGATGGGCTGCAGCTGTGAGCATTGAAGAGAACTGGGATAAAAGGGGGCGGCGTAGCCATTCAGGGAGAGCCTTGAAGGAGCCCTGAACTGGGAAAGAACAGCATGCAGAAGAAAGCGTCTGTGCTGTGAAGATCTGCAGCCATAAGAACACACCGAGGAGGTATGGACTTTAGCAATCTGAGAACAGCATTATGGGACTCTAGAGAAATAGAACAACAACAAGTGGCAGCTTTCGATTTGGAGCAATCCAGCAAAGCTTGCAAATTTCTTGCTGGGCACCACCCTCTTGGTCAGGGCGAGTGGCCAGAAATGGAGGCCATTTTCCATGGGGAAAACGAAGTCATTGGCCCAGGCTCTGGGTGTCAGATGACAGGTGGCGTCTGGGGCTGTAAGGACTTGCAGGGTCCTAGTTGCTGGCAGCTTTCGTTCTGGAAGGATCCAGCAGAGTTTGTAGATTCCTGGCTTGGCACTGCCCTGCCTGCCAGGCCAAGTGGCCACAAATGAAGGCCATTTCCCATGGGAAAAACGAAGTCCTTTCCCCAGGGTCTCAGGAATATGTTCAAGGTGGCGTTTGAGGCTCTAAGTACTTCCAGGGCCCTAGTTGCTGGCAGCTTTTCTTTTGGAAAAATCCAGCAACGATTGCATCATTCTAGCTAGGCTCCCACTTTCTGCCAGGGTGAGTGGCTGCCAAGGGAGGCCATTTGCCATGGGAAAAAGAAGTCCTTTCCCCAGGGTCTGGGTGTCAGATGAAAGGTGGCCTTTGGGGTTCTGAGGACTTGTAGGGTAGTACTTACTGGCTAGAGTAGAGGAAATGGATTCTATTTGAATATCTGTCCCACAGGTCCTGGTTGTCCTTGATGGGCTGCAGCTGTGAGCATTGAAGAGAACTGGGATAAAAGGGGGCGGCGTAGCCATTCAGGGAGAGCCTTGAAGGAGCCCTGAACTGGGAAAGAACAGCATGCAGAAGAAAGCGTCTGTGCTGTGAAGATCTGCAGCCATAAGAACACACCGAGGAGGTATGGACTTTAGCAATCTGAGAACAGCATGATGGGACTCTAGAGAAATAGAACAACAACAAGTGGTAGCTTTAGATTTGGAGCAATCCAGCAAAGCTTGCAAATTTCTTGCTGGGCACCACCCTCTTGGTCAGGGCGAGTGGCCAGAAATGGAGGCCATTTTCCATGGGGAAAACGAAGTCATTGGCCCAGGCTCTGGGTGTCAGATGACTGGTGGCATCTGGGGCTCTAAGGACTTGCAGGGTCCTAGTTGCTGGCAGCTTTCGTTCTGGAAGGATCCAGCAGAGTTTGTAGATTCCTGGCTTGGCACTGCCCTGCCTGCCAGGCCAAGTGGCCACAAATGAAGGCCATTTCCCATGGGAAAAACGAAGTCCTTTCCCCAGGGTCTCAGGAATATGTTCAAGGTGGCGTTTGAGGCTCTAAGTACTTCCAGGGCCCTAGTTGCTGGCAGCTTTTCTTTTGGAAAAATCCAGCAACGATTGCATCATTCTAGCTAGGCTCCCACTTTCTGCCAGGGTGAGTGGCTGCCAAGGGAGGCCATTTGCCATGGGAAAAAGAAGTCCTTTCCCCAGGGTCTGGGTGTCAGATGAAAGGTGGCCTTTGGGGTTCTGAGGACTTGTAGGGTAGTACTTACTGGCTAGAGTAGAGGAAATGGATTCTATTTGAATATCTGTCCCACAGGTCCTGGTTGTCCTTGATGGGCTGCAGCTGTGAGCATTGAAGAGAACTGGGATAAAAGGGGGCGGCGTAGCCATTCAGGGAGAGCCTTGAAGGAGCCCTGAACTGGGAAAGAACAGCATGCAGAAGAAAGCGTCTGTGCTGTGAAGATCTGCAGCCATAAGAACACACCGAGGAGGTATGGACTTTAGCAATCTGAGAACAGCATGATGGGACTCTAGAGAAATAGAACAACAACAAGTGGTAGCTTTAGATTTGGAGCAATCCAGCAAAGCTTGCAAATTTCTTGCTGGGCACCACCCTCTTGGTCAGGGCGAGAGGCCAGAAATGGAGGCCATTTTCCATGGGGAAAACGAAGTCCTTTCCCCAGGGTCTCAGGAATATGTTCAAGGTGGCGTTTGAGGCTCTAAGTACTTCCAGGGCCCTAGTTGCTGGCAGCTTTTCTTTTGGAAAAATCCAGCAACGATTGCATCATTCTAGCTAGGCTCCCACTTTCTGCCAGGGTGAGTGGCTGCCAAGGGAGGCCATTTGCCATGGGAAAAAGAAGTCCTTTCCCCAGGGTCTGGGTGTCAGATGAAAGGTGGCCTTTGGGGTTCTGAGGACTTGTAGGGTAGTACTTACTGGCTAGAGTAGAGGAAATGGATTCTATTTGAATATCTGTCCCACAGGT
Organism: Agelaius phoeniceus; assembly: GCF_051311805.1. NCBI lineage: Eukaryota > Metazoa > Chordata > Aves > Passeriformes > Icteridae > Agelaius > Agelaius phoeniceus. The sequence goes on from NW_027510001.1 coordinate 23,235, forward strand.
CCTGGTTGTCCTTGATGGGCTGCAGCTGTGAGCATTGAAGAGAACTGGGATAAAAGGGGGTGGCGTAGCCATTCAGGGAGAGCCTTGAAGGAGCCCTGAACTGGGAAAGAACAGCATGCAGAAGAAAGCGTCTGTGCTGTGAAGATCTGCAGCCATAAGAACACACCGAGGAGGTATGGACTTTAGCAATCTGAGAACAGCATGATGGGACTCTAGAGAAATAGAACAACAACAAGTGGTAGCTTTAGATTTGGAGCAATCCAGCAAAGCTTGCAAATTTCTTGCTGGGCACCACCCTCTTGGTCAGGGCGAGTGGCCAGAAATGGAGGCCATTTTCCATGGGGAAAACGAAGTCATTGGCCCAGGCTCTGGGTGTCAGATGACTGGTGGCATCTGGGGCTCTAAGGACTTGCAGGGTCCTAGTTGCTGGCAGCTTTCGTTCTGGAAGGATCCAGCAGAGTTTGTAGATTCCTGGCTTGGCACTGCCCTGCCTGCCAGGCCAAGTGGCCACAAATGAAGGCCATTTCCCATGGGAAAAACGAAGTCCTTTCCCCAGGGTCTCAGGAATATGTTCAAGGTGGCGTTTGAGGCTCTAAGTACTTCCAGGGCCCTAGTTGCTGGCAGCTTTTCTTTTGGAAAAATCCAGCAACGATTGCATCATTCTAGCTAGGCTCCCACTTTCTGCCAGGGTGAGTGGCTGCCAAGGGAGGCCATTTGCCATGGGAAAAAGAAGTCCTTTCCCCAGGGTCTGGGTGTCAGATGAAAGGTGGCCTTTGGGGTTCTGAGGACTTGTAGGGTAGTACTTACTGGCTAGAGTAGAGGAAATGGATTCTATTTGAATATCTGTCCCACAGGTCCTGGTTGTCCTTGATGGGCTGCAGCTGTGAGCATTGAAGAGAACTGGGATAAAAGGGGGCGGCGTAGCCATTCAGGGAGAGCCTTGAAGGAGCCCTGAACTGGGAAAGAACAGCATGCAGAAGAAAGCGTCTGTGCTGTGAAGATCTGCAGCCATAAGAACACACCGAGGAGGTATGGACTTTAGCAATCTGAGAACAGCATGATGGGACTCTAGAGAAATAGAACAACAACAAGTGGTAGCTTTAGATTTGGAGCAATCCAGCAAAGCTTGCAAATTTCTTGCTGGGCACCACCCTCTTGGTCAGGGCGAGAGGCCAGAAATGGAGGCCATTTTCCATGGGGAAAACGAAGTCATTGGCCCAGGCTCTGGGTGTCAGATGAAAGGTGGCGTCTGGGGCTCTAAGGACTTGCAGGGTCCTAGTTGCTGGCAGCTTTCGTTCTGGAAGGATCCAGCATAGTTTGTAGATTCCTGGCTTGGCACTGCCCTGCCTGCCAGGCCAAGTGGCCACAAATGAAGGCCATTTCCCATGGGAAAAACGAAGTCCTTTCCCCAGGGTCTCAGGAATATGTTCAAGGTGGCGTTTGAGGCTCTAAGTACTTCCAGGGCCCTAGTTGCTGCCAGCTTTTCTTTTGGAAAAATCCAGCAACGATTGCATCATTCTAGCTAGGCTCCCACTTTCTGCCAGGGTGAGTGGCTGCCAAGGGAGGCCATTTGCCATGGGAAAAAGAAGTCCTTTCCCCAGGGTCTGGGTGTCAGATGAAAGGTGGCCTTTGGGGTTCTGAGGACTTGTAGGGTAGTACTTACTGGCTAGAGTAGAGGAAATGGATTCTATTTGAATATCTGTCCCACAGGTCCTGGTTGTCCTTGATGGGCTGCAGCTGTGAGCATTGAAGAGAACTGGGATAAAAGGGGGCGGCGTAGCCATTCAGGGAGAGCCTTGAAGGAGCCCTGAACTGGGAAAGAACAGCATGCAGAAGAAAGCGTCTGTGCTGTGAAGATCTGCAGCCATAAGAACACACCGAGGAGGTATGGACTTTAGCAATCTGAGAACAGCATGATGGGACTCTAGAGAAATAGAACAACAACAAGTGGTAGCTTTAGATTTGGAGCAATCCAGCAAAGCTTGCAAATTTCTTGCTGGGCACCACCCTCTTGGTCAGGGTGAGAGGCCAGAAATGGAGGCCATTTTCCATGGGGAAAACGAAGTCATTGGCCCAGGCTCTGGGTGTCAGATGAAAGGTGGCGTCTGGGGCTCTAAGGACTTGCAGGGTCCTAGTTGCTGGCAGCTTTCGTTCTGGAAGGATCCAGCATAGTTTGTAGATTCCTGGCTTGGCACTGCCCTGCCTGCCAGGCCAAGTGGCCACAAATGAAGGCCATTTCCCATGGGAAAAACGAAGTCCTTTCCCCAGGGTCTCAGGAATATGTTCAAGGTGGCGTTTGAGGCTCTAAGTACTTCCAGGGCCCTAGTTGCTGCCAGCTTTTCTTTTGGAAAAATCCAGCAACGATTGCATCATTCTAGCTAGGCTCCCACTTTCTGCCAGGGTGAGTGGCTGCCAAGGGAGGCCATTTGCCATGGGAAAAAGAAGTCCTTTCCCCAGGGTCTGGGTGTCAGATGAAAGGTGGCCTTTGGGGTTCTGAGGACTTGTAGGGTAGTACTTACTGGCTAGAGTAGAGGAAATGGATTCTATTTGAATATCTGTCCCACAGGTCCTGGTTGTCCTTGATGGGCTGCAGCTGTGAGCATTGAAGAGAACTGGGATAAAAGGGGGCGGCGTAGCCATTCAGGGAGAGCCTTGAAGGAGCCCTGAACTGGGAAAGAACAGCATGCAGAAGAAAGCGTCTGTGCTGTGAAGATCTGCAGCCATAAGAACACACCGAGGAGGTATGGACTTTAGCAATCTGAGAACAGCATGATGGGACTCTAGAGAAATAGAACAACAACAAGTGGCAGCTTTCGATTTGGAGCAATCCAGCAAAGCTTGCAAATTTCTTGCTGGGCACCACCCTCTTGGTCAGGGCGAGTGGCCAGAAATGGAGGCCATTTTCCATGGGGAAAACGAAGTCATTGGCCCAGGCTCTGGGTGTCAGATGACTGGTGGCATCTGGGGCTCTAAGGACTTGCAGGGTCCTAGTTGCTGGCAGCTTTCGTTCTGGAAGGATCCAGCACAGTTTGTAGATTCCTGGCTTGGCACTGCCCTGCCTGCCAGGCCAAGTGGCCACAAATGAAGGCCATTTCCCATGGGAAAAACGAAGTCCTTTCCCCAGGGTCTCAGGAATATGTTCAAGGTGGCGTTTGAGGCTCTAAGTACTTCCAGGGCCCTAGTTGCTGGCAGCTTTTCTTTTGGAAAAATCCAGCAACGATTGCATCATTCTAGCTAGGCTCCCACTTTCTGCCAGGGTGAGTGGCTGCCAAGGGAGGCCATTTGCCATGGGAAAAAGAAGTCCTTTCCCCAGGGTCTGGGTGTCAGATGAAAGGTGGCCTTTGGGGTTCTGAGGACTTGTAGGGTAGTACTTACTGGCTAGAGTAGAGGAAATGGATTCTATTTGAATATCTGTCCCACAGGTCCTGGTTGTCCTTGATGGGCTGCAGCTGTGAGCATTGAAGAGAACTGGGATAAAAGGGGGCGGCGTAGCCATTCAGGGAGAGCCTTGAAGGAGCCCTGAACTGGGAAAGAACAGCATGCAGAAGAAAGCGTCTGTGCTGTGAAGATCTGCAGCCATAAGAACACACCGAGGAGGTATGGACTTTAGCAATCTGAGAACAGCATGATGGGACTCTAGAGAAATAGAACAACAACAAGTGGCAGCTTTCGATTTGGAGCAATCCAGCAAAGCTTGCAAATTTCTTGCTGGGCACCACCCTCTTGGTCAGGGCGAGTGGCCAGAAATGGAGGCCATTTTCCATGGGGAAAACGAAGTCATTGGCCCAGGCTCTGGGTGTCAGATGACTGGTGGCATCTGGGGCTCTAAGGACTTGCAGGGTCCTAGTTGCTGGCAGCTTTCGTTCTGGAAGGATCCAGCAGAGTTTGTAGATTCCTGGCTTGGCACTGCCCTGCCTGCCAGGCAGAGTGGCCACAAATGAAGGCCATTTCCCATGGGAAAAACGAAGTCCTTTCCCCAGGGTCTCAGGAATATGTTCAAGGTGGCGTTTGAGGCTCTAAGTACTTCCAGGGCCCTAGTTGCTGCCAGCTTTTCTTTTGGAAAAATCCAGCAACGATTGCATCATTCTAGCTAGGCTCCCACTTTCTGCCAGGGTGAGTGGCTGCCAAGGGAGGCCATTTGCCATGGGAAAAAGAAGTCCTTTCCCCAGGGTCTGGGTGTCAGATGAAAGGTGGCCTTTGGGGTTCTGAGGACTTGTAGGGTAGTACTTACTGGCTAGAGTAGAGGAAATGGATTCTATTTGAATATCTGTCCCACAGGTCCTGGTTGTCCTTGATGGGCTGCAGCTGTGAGCATTGAAGAGAACTGGGATAAAAGGGGGCGGCGTAGCCATTCAGGGAGAGCCTTGAAGGAGCCCTGAACTGGGAAAGAACAGCATGCAGAAGAAAGCGTCTGTGCTGTGAAGATCTGCAGCCATAAGAACACACCGAGGAGGTATGGACTTTAGGAATCTGAGAACAGCATGATGGGACTCTAGAGAAATAGAAGAACAACAAGTGGTAGCTTTAGATTTGGAGCAATCCAGCAAAGCTTGCAAATTTCTTGCTGGGCACCACCCTCTTGGTCAGGGCGAGTGGCCAGAAATGGAGGCCATTTTCCATGGGGAAAACGAAGTCATTGGCCCAGGCTCTGGGTGTCAGATGACTGGTGGCATCTGGGGCTGTAAGGACTTGCAGGGTCCTAGTTGCTGGCAGCTTTCGTTCTGGAAGGATCCAGCAGAGTTTGTAGATTCCTGGCTTGGCACTGCCCTGCCTGCCAGGCAGAGTGGCCAGAAATGAAGGCCATTTTCCATGGGAAAAACGAAGTCCTTTCCCCAGGGTCTCAGGAATATGTTCAAGGTGGCGTTTGAGGCTCTAAGTACTTCCAGGGCCCTAGTTGCTGCCAGCTTTTCTTTTGGAAAAATCCAGCAACGATTGCATCATTCTAGCTAGGCTCCCACTTTCTGCCAGGGTGAGTGGCTGCCAAGGGAGGCCATTTGCCATGGGAAAAAGAAGTCCTTTCCCCAGGGTCTGGGTGTCAGATGAAAGGTGGCCTTTGGGGTTCTGAGGACTTGTAGGGTAGTACTTACTGGCTAGAGTAGAGGAAATGGATTCTATTTGAATATCTGTCCCACAGGTCCTGGTTGTCCTTGATGGGCTGCAGCTGTGAGCATTGAAGAGAACTGGGATAAAAGGGGGCGGCGTAGCCATTCAGGGAGAGCCTTGAAGGAGCCCTGAACTGGGAAAGAACAGCATGCAGAAGAAAGCGTCTGTGCTGTGAAGATCTGCAGCCATAAGAACACACCGAGGAGGTATGGACTTTAGCAATCTGAGAACAGCATGATGGGACTCTAGAGAAATAGAACAACAACAAGTGGTAGCTTTAGATTTGGAGCAATCCAGCAAAGCTTGCAAATTTCTTGCTGGGCACCACCCTCTTGGTCAGGGCGAGTGGCCAGAAATGGAGGCCATTTTCCATGGGGAAAACGAAGTCATTGGCCCAGGCTCTGGGTGTCAGATGACTGGTGGCATCTGGGGCTGTAAGGACTTGCAGGGTCCTAGTTGCTGGCAGCTTTCGTTCTGGAAGGATCCAGCAGAGTTTGTAGATTCCTGGCTTGGCACTGCCCTGCCTGCCAGGCCAAGTGGCCACAAATGAAGGCCATTTCCCATGGGAAAAACGAAGTCCTTTCCCCAGGGTCTCAGGAATATGTTCAAGGTGGCGTTTGAGGCTCTAAGTACTTCCAGGGCCCTAGTTGCTGCCAGCTTTTCTTTTGGAAAAATCCAGCAACGATTGCATCATTCTAGCTAGGCTCCCACTTTCTGCCAGGGTGAGTGGCTGCCAAGGGAGGCCATTTGCCATGGGAAAAAGAAGTCCTTTCCCCAGGGTCTGGGTGTCAGATGAAAGGTGGCCTTTGGGGTTCTGAGGACTTGTAGGGTAGTACTTACTGGCTAGAGTAGAGGAAATGGATTCTATTTGAATATCTGTCCCACAGGTCCTGGTTGTCCTTGATGGGCTGCAGCTGTGAGCATTGAAGAGAACTGGGATAAAAGGGGGCGGCGTAGCCATTCAGGGAGAGCCTTGAAGGAGCCCTGAACTGGGAAAGAACAGCATGCAGAAGAAAGCGTCTGTGCTGTGAAGATCTGCAGCCATAAGAACACACCGAGGAGGTATGGACTTTAGCAATCTGAGAACAGCATGATGGGACTCTAGAGAAATAGAACAACAACAAGTGGTAGCTTTAGATTTGGAGCAATCCAGCAAAGCTTGCAAATTTCTTGCTGGGCACCACCCTCTTGGTCAGGGCGAGTGGCCAGAAATGGAGGCCATTTTCCATGGGGAAAACGAAGTCATTGGCCCAGGCTCTGGGTGTCAGATGACTGGTGGCATCTGGGGCTCTAAGGACTTGCAGGGTCCTAGTTGCTGGCAGCTTTCGTTCTGGAAGGATCCAGCAGAGTTTGTAGATTCCTGGCTTGGCACTGCCCTGCCTGCCAGGCCAAGTGGCCACAAATGAAGGCCATTTTCCATGGGAAAAACGAAGTCCTTTCCCCAGGGTCTCAGGAATATGTTCAAGGTGGCGTTTGAGGCTCTAAGTACTTCCAGGGCCCTAGTTGCTGCCAGCTTTTCTTTTGGAAAAATCCAGCAACGATTGCATCATTCTAGCTAGGCTCCCACTTTCTGCCAGGGTGAGTGGCTGCCAAGGGAGGCCATTTGCCATGGGAAAAAGAAGTCCTTTCCCCAGGGTCTGGGTGTCAGATGAAAGGTGGCCTTTGGGGTTCTGAGGACTTGTAGGGTAGTACTTACTGGCTAGAGTAGAGGAAATGGATTCTATTTGAATATCTGTCTAGAGGCTTTGCCCCACAGGTCCTGGTTGTCCTTGATGGGCTGCAGCTGTGAGCATTGAAGAGAACTGGGATAAAAGGGGGCGGCGTAGCCATTCAGGGAGAGCCTTGAAGGAGCCCTGAACTGGGAAAGAACAGCATGCAGAAGAAAGCGTCTGTGCTGTGAAGATCTGCAGCCATAAGAACACACCGAGGAGGTATGGACTTTAGCAATCTGAGAACAGCATGATGGGACTCTAGAGAAATAGAACAACAACAAGTGGCAGCTTTCGATTTGGAGCAATCCAGCAAAGCTTGCAAATTTCTTGCTGGGCACCACCCTCTTGGTCAGGGCGAGAGGCCAGAAATGGAGGCCATTTTCCATGGGGAAAACGAAGTCATTGGCCCAGGCTCTGGGTGTCAGATGAAAGGTGGCGTCTGGGGCTCTAAGGACTTGCAGGGTCCTAGTTGCTGGCAGCTTTCGTTCTGGAAGGATCCAGCATAGTTTGTAGATTCCTGGCTTGGCACTGCCCTGCCTGCCAGGCCAAGTGGCCACAAATGAAGGCCATTTCCCATGGGAAAAACGAAGTCCTTTCCCCAGGGTCTCAGGAATATGTTCAAGGTGGCGTTTGAGGCTCTAAGTACTTCCAGGGCCCTAGTTGCTGCCAGCTTTTCTTTTGGAAAAATCCAGCAACGATTGCATCATTCTAGCTAGGCTCCCACTTTCTGCCAGGGTGAGTGGCTGCCAAGGGAGGCCATTTGCCATGGGAAAAAGAAGTCCTTTCCCCAGGGTCTGGGTGTCAGATGAAAGGTGGCCTTTGGGGTTCTGAGGACTTGTAGGGTAGTACTTACTGGCTAGAGTAGAGGAAATGGATTCTATTTGAATATCTGTCCCACAGGTCCTGGTTGTCCTTGATGGGCTGCAGCTGTGAGCATTGAAGAGAACTGGGATAAAAGGGGGCGGCGTAGCCATTCAGGGAGAGCCTTGAAGGAGCCCTGAACTGGGAAAGAACAGCATGCAGAAGAAAGCGTCTGTGCTGTGAAGATCTGCAGCCATAAGAACACACCGAGGAGGTATGGACTTTAGCAATCTGAGAACAGCATGATGGGACTCTAGAGAAATAGAAGAACAACAAGTGGTAGCTTTAGATTTGGAGCAATCCAGCAAAGCTTGCAAATTTCTTGCTGGGCACCACCCTCTTGGTCAGGGCGAGTGGCCAGAAATGGAGGCCATTTTCCATGGGGAAAACGAAGTCATTGGCCCAGGCTCTGGGTGTCAGATGACTGGTGGCATCTGGGGCTCTAAGGACTTGCAGGGTCCTAGTTGCTGGCAGCTTTCGTTCTGGAAGGATCCAGCACAGTTTGTAGATTCCTGGCTTGGCACTGCCCTGCCTGCCAGGCCAAGTGGCCACAAATGAAGGCCATTTCCCATGGGAAAAACGAAGTCCTTTCCCCAGGGTCTCAGGAATATGTTCAAGGTGGCGTTTGAGGCTCTAAGTACTTCCAGGGCCCTAGTTGCTGCCAGCTTTTCTTTTGGAAAAATCCAGCAACGATTGCATCATTCTAGCTAGGCTCCCACTTTCTGCCAGGGTGAGTGGCTGCCAAGGGAGGCCATTTGCCATGGGAAAAAGAAGTCCTTTCCCCAGGGTCTGGGTGTCAGATGAAAGGTGGCCTTTGGGGTTCTGAGGACTTGTAGGGTAGTACTTACTGGCTAGAGTAGAGGAAATGGATTCTATTTGAATATCTGTCTAGAGGCTTTGCCCCACAGGTCCTGGTTGTCCTTGATGGGCTGCAGCTGTGAGCATTGAAGAGAACTGGGATAAAAGGGGGCGGCGTAGCCATTCAGGGAGAGCCTTGAAGGAGCCCTGAACTGGGAAAGAACAGCATGCAGAAGAAAGCGTCTGTGCTGTGAAGATCTGCAGCCATAAGAACACACCGAGGAGGTATGGACTTTAGCAATCTGAGAACAGCATTATGGGACTCTAGAGAAATAGAACAACAACAAGTGGCAGCTTTCGATTTGGAGCAATCCAGCAAAGCTTGCAAATTTCTTGCTGGGCACCACCCTCTTGGTCAGGGCGAGTGGCCAGAAATGGAGGCCATTTTCCATGGGGAAAACGAAGTCATTGGCCCAGGCTCTGGGTGTCAGATGACAGGTGGCGTCTGGGGCTGTAAGGACTTGCAGGGTCCTAGTTGCTGGCAGCTTTCGTTCTGGAAGGATCCAGCAGAGTTTGTAGATTCCTGGCTTGGCACTGCCCTGCCTGCCAGGCCAAGTGGCCACAAATGAAGGCCATTTTCCATGGGAAAAACGAAGTCCTTTCCCCAGGGTCTCAGGAATATGTTCAAGGTGGCGTTTGAGGCTCTAAGTACTTCCAGGGCCCTAGTTGCTGGCAGCTTTTCTTTTGGAAAAATCCAGCAACGATTGCATCATTCTAGCTAGGCTCCCACTTTCTGCCAGGGTGAGTGGCTGCCAAGGGAGGCCATTTGCCATGGGAAAAAGAAGTCCTTTCCCCAGGGTCTGGGTGTCAGATGAAAGGTGGCCTTTGGGGTTCTGAGGACTTGTAGGGTAGTACTTACTGGCTAGAGTAGAGGAAATGGATTCTATTTGAATATCTGTCCCACAGGTCCTGGTTGTCCTTGATGGGCTGCAGCTGTGAGCATTGAAGAGAACTGGGATAAAAGGGGGCGGCGTAGCCATTCAGGGAGAGCCTTGAAGGAGCCCTGAACTGGGAAAGAACAGCATGCAGAAGAAAGCGTCTGTGCTGTGAAGATCTGCAGCCATAAGAACACACCGAGGAGGTATGGACTTTAGCAATCTGAGAACAGCATGATGGGACTCTAGAGAAATAGAACAACAACAAGTGGTAGCTTTAGATTTGGAGCAATCCAGCAAAGCTTGCAAATTTCTTGCTGGGCACCACCCTCTTGGTCAGGGCGAGTGGCCAGAAATGGAGGCCATTTTCCATGGGGAAAACGAAGTCATTGGCCCAGGCTCTGGGTGTCAGATGACTGGTGGCATCTGGGGCTCTAAGGACTTGCAGGGTCCTAGTTGCTGGCAGCTTTCGTTCTGGAAGGATCCAGCACAGTTTGTAGATTCCTGGCTTGGCACTGCCCTGCCTGCCAGGCCAAGTGGCCACAAATGAAGGCCATTTCCCATGGGAAAAACGAAGTCCTTTCCCCAGGGTCTCAGGAATATGTTCAAGGTGGCGTTTGAGGCTCTAAGTACTTCCAGGGCCCTAGTTGCTGGCAGCTTTTCTTTTGGAAAAATCCAGCAACGATTGCATCATTCTAGCTAGGCTCCCACTTTCTGCCAGGGTGAGTGGCTGCCAAGGGAGGCCATTTGCCATGGGAAAAAGAAGTCCTTTCCCCAGGGTCTGGGTGTCAGATGAAAGGTGGCCTTTGGGGTTCTGAGGACTTGTAGGGTAGTACTTACTGGCTAGAGTAGAGGAAATGGATTCTATTTGAATATCTGTCCCACAGGTCCTGGTTGTCCTTGATGGGCTGCAGCTGTGAGCATTGAAGAGAACTGGGATAAAAGGGGGCGGCGTAGCCATTCAGGGAGAGCCTTGAAGGAGCCCTGAACTGGGAAAGAACAGCATGCAGAAGAAAGCGTCTGTGCTGTGAAGATCTGCAGCCATAAGAACACACCGAGGAGGTATGGACTTTAGCAATCTGAGAACAGCATGATGGGACTCTAGAGAAATAGAACAACAACAAGTGGTAGCTTTAGATTTGGAGCAATCCAGCAAAGCTTGCAAATTTCTTGCTGGGCACCACCCTCTTGGTCAGGGCGAGAGGCCAGAAATGGAGGCCATTTTCCATGGGGAAAACGAAGTCATTGGCCCAGGCTCTGGGTGTCAGATGAAAGGTGGCGTCTGGGGCTCTAAGGACTTGCAGGGTCCTAGTTGCTGGCAGCTTTCGTTCTGGAAGGATCCAGCATAGTTTGTAGATTCCTGGCTTGGCACTGCCCTGCCTGCCAGGCCAAGTGGCCACAAATGAAGGCCATTTCCCATGGGAAAAACGAAGTCCTTTCCCCAGGGTCTCAGGAATATGTTCAAGGTGGCGTTTGAGGCTCTAAGTACTTCCAGGGCCCTAGTTGCTGCCAGCTTTTCTTTTGGAAAAATCCAGCAACGATTGCATCATTCTAGCTAGGCTCCCACTTTCTGCCAGGGTGAGTGGCTGCCAAGGGAGGCCATTTGCCATGGGAAAAAGAAGTCCTTTCCCCAGGGTCTGGGTGTCAGATGAAAGGTGGCCTTTGGGGTTCTGAGGACTTGTAGGGTAGTACTTACTGGCTAGAGTAGAGGAAATGGATTCTATTTGAATATCTGTCCCACAGGTCCTGGTTGTCCTTGATGGGCTGCAGCTGTGAGCATTGAAGAGAACTGGGATAAAAGGGGGCGGCGTAGCCATTCAGGGAGAGCCTTGAAGGAGCCCTGAACTGGGAAAGAACAGCATGCAGAAGAAAGCGTCTGTGCTGTGAAGATCTGCAGCCATAAGAACACACCGAGGAGGTATGGACTTTAGCAATCTGAGAACAGCATGATGGGACTCTAGAGAAATAGAAGAACAACAAGTGGTAGCTTTAGATTTGGAGCAATCCAGCAAAGCTTGCAAATTTCTTGCTGGGCACCACCCTCTTGGTCAGGGCGAGTGGCCAGAAATGGAGGCCATTTTCCATGGGGAAAACGAAGTCATTGGCCCAGGCTCTGGGTGTCAGATGACTGGTGGCATCTGGGGCTCTAAGGACTTGCAGGGTCCTAGTTGCTGGCAGCTTTCGTTCTGGAAGGATCCAGCAGAGTTTGTAGATTCCTGGCTTGGCACTGCCCTGCCTGCCAGGCCAAGTGGCCACAAATGAAGGCCATTTCCCATGGGAAAAACGAAGTCCTTTCCCCAGGGTCTCAGGAATATGTTCAAGGTGGCGTTTGAGGCTCTAAGTACTTCCAGGGCCCTAGTTGCTGCCAGCTTTTCTTTTGGAAAAATCCAGCAACGATTGCATCATTCTAGCTAGGCTCCCACTTTCTGCCAGGGTGAGTGGCTGCCAAGGGAGGCCATTTGCCATGGGAAAAAGAAGTCCTTTCCCCAGGGTCTGGGTGTCAGATGAAAGGTGGCCTTTGGGGTTCTGAGGACTTGTAGGGTAGTACTTACTGGCTAGAGTAGAGGAAATGGATTCTATTTGAATATCTGTCTAGAGGCTTTGCCCCACAGGTCCTGGTTGTCCTTGATGGGCTGCAGCTGTGAGCATTGAAGAGAACTGGGATAAAAGGGGGCGGCGTAGCCATTCAGGGAGAGCCTTGAAGGAGCCCTGAACTGGGAAAGAACAGCATGCAGAAGAAAGCGTCTGTGCTGTGAAGATCTGCAGCCATAAGAACACACCGAGGAGGTATGGACTTTAGCAATCTGAGAACAGCATTATGGGACTCTAGAGAAATAGAACAACAACAAGTGGCAGCTTTCGATTTGGAGCAATCCAGCAAAGCTTGCAAATTTCTTGCTGGGCACCACCCTCTTGGTCAGGGCGAGTGGCCAGAAATGGAGGCCATTTTCCATGGGGAAAACGAAGTCATTGGCCCAGGCTCTGGGTGTCAGATGACAGGTGGCGTCTGGGGCTGTAAGGACTTGCAGGGTCCTAGTTGCTGGCAGCTTTCGTTCTGGAAGGATCCAGCAGAGTTTGTAGATTCCTGGCTTGGCACTGCCCTGCCTGCCAGGCCAAGTGGCCACAAATGAAGGCCATTTTCCATGGGAAAAACGAAGTCCTTTCCCCAGGGTCTCAGGAATATGTTCAAGGTGGCGTTTGAGGCTCTAAGTACTTCCAGGGCCCTAGTTGCTGGCAGCTTTTCTTTTGGAAAAATCCAGCAACGATTGCATCATTCTAGCTAGGCTCCCACTTTCTGCCAGGGTGAGTGGCTGCCAAGGGAGGCCATTTGCCATGGGAAAAAGAAGTCCTTTCCCCAGGGTCTGGGTGTCAGATGAAAGGTGGCCTTTGGGGTTCTGAGGACTTGTAGGGTAGTACTTACTGGCTAGAGTAGAGGAAATGGATTCTATTTGAATATCTGTCCCACAGGTCCTGGTTGTCCTTGATGGGCTGCAGCTGTGAGCATTGAAGAGAACTGGGATAAAAGGGGGCGGCGTAGCCATTCAGGGAGAGCCTTGAAGGAGCCCTGAACTGGGAAAGAACAGCATGCAGAAGAAAGCGTCTGTGCTGTGAAGATCTGCAGCCATAAGAACACACCGAGGAGGTATGGACTTTAGCAATCTGAGAACAGCATGATGGGACTCTAGAGAAATAGAACAACAACAAGTGGTAGCTTTAGATTTGGAGCAATCCAGCAAAGCTTGCAAATTTCTTGCTGGGCACCACCCTCTTGGTCAGGGCGAGTGGCCAGAAATGGAGGCCATTTTCCATGGGGAAAACGAAGTCATTGGCCCAGGCTCTGGGTGTCAGATGACTGGTGGCATCTGGGGCTGTAAGGACTTGCAGGGTCCTAGTTGCTGGCAGCTTTCGTTCTGGAAGGATCCAGCACAGTTTGTAGATTCCTGGCTTGGCACTGCCCTGCCTGCCAGGCAGAGTGGCCAGAAATGAAGGCCATTTTCCATGGGAAAAACGAAGTCCTTTCCCCAGGGTCTCAGGAATATGTTCAAGGTGGCGTTTGAGGCTCTAAGTACTTCCAGGGCCCTAGTTGCTGCCAGCTTTTCTTTTGGAAAAATCCAGCAACGATTGCATCATTCTAGCTAGGCTCCCACTTTCTGCCAGGGTGAGTGGCTGCCAAGGGAGGCCATTTGCCATGGGAAAAAGAAGTCCTTTCCCCAGGGTCTGGGTGTCAGATGAAAGGTGGCCTTTGGGGTTCTGAGGACTTGTAGGGTAGTACTTACTGGCTAGAGTAGAGGAAATGGATTCTATTTGAATATCTGTCCCACAGGTCCTGGTTGTCCTTGATGGGCTGCAGCTGTGAGCATTGAAGAGAACTGGGATAAAAGGGGGCGGCGTAGCCATTCAGGGAGAGCCTTGAAGGAGCCCTGAACTGGGAAAGAACAGCATGCAGAAGAAAGCGTCTGTGCTGTGAAGATCTGCAGCCATAAGAACACACCGAGGAGGTATGGACTTTAGCAATCTGAGAACAGCATGATGGGACTCTAGAGAAATAGAACAACAACAAGTGGTAGCTTTAGATTTGGAGCAATCCAGCAAAGCTTGCAAATTTCTTGCTGGGCACCACCCTCTTGGTCAGGGCGAGTGGCCAGAAATGGAGGCCATTTTCCATGGGGAAAACGAAGTCATTGGCCCAGGCTCTGGGTGTCAGATGACTGGTGGCATCTGGGGCTCTAAGGACTTGCAGGGTCCTAGTTGCTGGCAGCTTTCGTTCTGGAAGGATCCAGCAGAGTTTGTAGATTCCTGGCTTGGCACTGCCCTGCCTGCCAGGCAGAGTGGCCACAAATGAAGGCCATTTTCCATGGGAAAAACGAAGTCCTTTCCCCAGGGTCTCAGTAATATGTTCAAGGTGGCGTTTGAGGCTCTAAGTACTTCCAGGGCCCTAGTTGCTGCCAGCTTTTCTTTTGGAAAAATCCAGCAACGATTGCATCATTCTAGCTAGGCTCCCACTTTCTGCCAGGGTGAGTGGCTGCCAAGGGAGGCCATTTGCCATGGGAAAAAGAAGTCCTTTCCCCAGGGTCTGGGTGTCAGATGAAAGGTGGCCTTTGGGGTTCTGAGGACTTGTAGGGTAGTACTTACTGGCTAGAGTAGAGGAAATGGATTCTATTTGAATATCTGTCTAGAGGCTTTGCCCCACAGGTCCTGGTTGTCCTTGATGGGCTGCAGCTGTGAGCATTGAAGAGAACTGGGATAAAAGGGGGCGGCGTAGCCATTCAGGGAGAGCCTTGAAGGAGCCCTGAACTGGGAAAGAACAGCATGCAGAAGAAAGCGTCTGTGCTGTGAAGATCTGCAGCCATAAGAACACACCGAGGAGGTATGGACTTTAGCAATCTGAGAACAGCATGATGGGACTCTAGAGAAATAGAACAACAACAAGTGGTAGCTTTAGATTTGGAGCAATCCAGCAAAGCTTGCAAATTTCTTGCTGGGCACCACCCTCTTGGTCAGGGTGAGAGGCCAGAAATGGAGGCCATTTTCCATGGGGAAAACGAAGTCATTGGCCCAGGCTCTGGGTGTCAGATGAAAGGTGGCGTCTGGGGCTCTAAGGACTTGCAGGGTCCTAGTTGCTGGCAGCTTTCGTTCTGGAAGGATCCAGCATAGTTTGTAGATTCCTGGCTTGGCACTGCCCTGCCTGCCAGGCCAAGTGGCCACAAATGAAGGCCATTTCCCATGGGAAAAACGAAGTCCTTTCCCCAGGGTCTCAGGAATATGTTCAAGGTGGCGTTTGAGGCTCTAAGTACTTCCAGGGCCCTAGTTGCTGCCAGCTTTTCTTTTGGAAAAATCCAGCAACGATTGCATCATTCTAGCTAGGCTCCCACTTTCTGCCAGGGTGAGTGGCTGCCAAGGGAGGCCATTTGCCATGGGAAAAAGAAGTCCTTTCCCCAGGGTCTGGGTGTCAGATGAAAGGTGGCCTTTGGGGTTCTGAGGACTTGTAGGGTAGTACTTACTGGCTAGAGTAGAGGAAATGGATTCTATTTGAATATCTGTCCCACAGGTCCTGGTTGTCCTTGATGGGCTGCAGCTGTGAGCATTGAAGAGAACTGGGATAAAAGGGGGCGGCGTAGCCATTCAGGGAGAGCCTTGAAGGAGCCCTGAACTGGGAAAGAACAGCATGCAGAAGAAAGCGTCTGTGCTGTGAAGATCTGCAGCCATAAGAACACACCGAGGAGGTATGGACTTTAGCAATCTGAGAACAGCATTATGGGACTCTAGAGAAATAGAAGAACAACAAGTGGTAGCTTTAGATTTGGAGCAATCCAGCAAAGCTTGCAAATTTCTTGCTGGGCACCACCCTCTTGGTCAGGGCGAGTGGCCAGAAATGGAGGCCATTTTCCATGGGGAAAACGAAGTCATTGGCCCAGGCTCTGGGTGTCAGATGACTGGTGGCATCTGGGGCTCTAAGGACTTGCAGGGTCCTAGTTGCTGGCAGCTTTCGTTCTGGAAGGATCCAGCAGAGTTTGTAGATTCCTGGCTTGGCACTGCCCTGCCTGCCAGGCCAAGTGGCCACAAATGAAGGCCATTTCCCATGGGAAAAACGAAGTCCTTTCCCCAGGGTCTCAGGAATATGTTCAAGGTGGCGTTTGAGGCTCTAAGTACTTCCAGGGCCCTAGTTGCTGCCAGCTTTTCTTTTGGAAAAATCCAGCAACGATTGCATCATTCTAGCTAGGCTCCCACTTTCTGCCAGGGTGAGTGGCTGCCAAGGGAGGCCATTTGCCATGGGAAAAAGAAGTCCTTTCCCCAGGGTCTGGGTGTCAGATGAAAGGTGGCCTTTGGGGTTCTGAGGACTTGTAGGGTAGTACTTACTGGCTAGAGTAGAGGAAATGGATTCTATTTGAATATCTGTCCCACAGGTCCTGGTTGTCCTTGATGGGCTGCAGCTGTGAGCATTGAAGAGAACTGGGATAAAAGGGGGCGGCTTAGCCATTCAGGGAGAGCCTTGAAGGAGCCCTGAACTGGGAAAGAACAGCATGCAGAAGAAAGCGTCTGTGCTGTGAAGATCTGCAGCCATAAGAACACACCGAGGAGGTATGGACTTTAGCAATCTGAGAACAGCATGATGGGACTCTAGAGAAATAGAACAACAACAAGTGGTAGCTTTAGATTTGGAGCAATCCAGCAAAGCTTGCAAATTTCTTGCTGGGCACCACCCTCTTGGTCAGGGCGAGTGGCCAGAAATGGAGGCCATTTTCCATGGGGAAAACGAAGTCATTGGCCCAGGCTCTGGGTGTCAGATGACTGGTGGCATCTGGGGCTCTAAGGACTTGCAGGGTCCTAGTTGCTGGCAGCTTTCGTTCTGGAAGGATCCAGCAGAGTTTGTAGATTCCTGGCTTGGCACTGCCCTGCCTGCCAGGCAGAGTGGCCACAAATGAAGGCCATTTTCCATGGGAAAAACGAAGTCCTTTCCCCAGGGTCTCAGGAATATGTTCAAGGTGGCGTTTGAGGCTCTAAGTACTTCCAGGGCCCTAGTTGCTGGCAGCTTTTCTTTTGGAAAAATCCAGCAACGATTGCATCATTCTAGCTAGGCTCCCACTTTCTGCCAGGGTGAGTGGCTGCCAAGGGAGGCCATTTGCCATGGGAAAAAGAAGTCCTTTCCCCAGGGTCTGGGTGTCAGATGAAAGGTGGCCTTTGGGGTTCTGAGGACTTGTAGGGTAGTACTTACTGGCTAGAGTAGAGGAAATGGATTCTATTTGAATATCTGTCCCACAGGTCCTGGTTGTCCTTGATGGGCTGCAGCTGTGAGCATTGAAGAGAACTGGGATAAAAGGGGGCGGCGTAGCCATTCAGGGAGAGCCTTGAAGGAGCCCTGAACTGGGAAAGAACAGCATGCAGAAGAAAGCGTCTGTGCTGTGAAGATCTGCAGCCATAAGAACACACCGAGGAGGTATGGACTTTAGCAATCTGAGAACAGCATGATGGGACTCTAGAGAAATAGAACAACAACAAGTGGTAGCTTTAGATTTGGAGCAATCCAGCAAAGCTTGCAAATTTCTTGCTGGGCACCACCCTCTTGGTCAGGGCGAGTGGCCAGAAATGGAGGCCATTTTCCATGGGGAAAACGAAGTCATTGGCCCAGGCTCTGGGTGTCAGATGACTGGTGGCATCTGGGGCTCTAAGGACTTGCAGGGTCCTAGTTGCTGGCAGCTTTCGTTCTGGAAGGATCCAGCAGAGTTTGTAGATTCCTGGCTTGGCACTGCCCTGCCTGCCAGGCCAAGTGGCCACAAATGAAGGCCATTTTCCATGGGAAAAACGAAGTCCTTTCCCCAGGGTCTCAGGAATATGTTCAAGGTGGCGTTTGAGGCTCTAAGTACTTCCAGGGCCCTAGTTGCTGGCAGCTTTTCTTTTGGAAAAATCCAGCAACGATTGCATCATTCTAGCTAGGCTCCCACTTTCTGCCAGGGTGAGTGGCTGCCAAGGGAGGCCATTTGCCATGGGAAAAAGAAGTCCTTTCCCCAGGGTCTGGGTGTCAGATGAAAGGTGGCCTTTGGGGTTCTGAGGACTTGTAGGGTAGTACTTACTGGCTAGAGTAGAGGAAATGGATTCTATTTGAATATCTGTCCCACAGGTCCTGGTTGTCCTTGATGGGCTGCAGCTGTGAGCATTGAAGAGAACTGGGATAAAAGGGGGCGGCGTAGCCATTCAGGGAGAGCCTTGAAGGAGCCCTGAACTGGGAAAGAACAGCATGCAGAAGAAAGCGTCTGTGCTGTGAAGATCTGCAGCCATAAGAACACACCGAGGAGGTATGGACTTTAGCAATCTGAGAACAGCATGATGGGACTCTAGAGAAATAGAACAACAACAAGTGGTAGCTTTAGATTTGGAGCAATCCAGCAAAGCTTGCAAATTTCTTGCTGGGCACCACCCTCTTGGTCAGGGCGAGTGGCCAGAAATGGAGGCCATTTTCCATGGGGAAAACGAAGTCATTGGCCCAGGCTCTGGGTGTCAGATGACTGGTGGCATCTGGGGCTCTAAGGACTTGCAGGGTCCTAGTTGCTGGCAGCTTTCGTTCTGGAAGGATCCAGCAGAGTTTGTAGATTCCTGGCTTGGCACTGCCCTGCCTGCCAGGCCAAGTGGCCACAAATGAAGGCCATTTCCCATGGGAAAAACGAAGTCCTTTCCCCAGGGTCTCAGGAATATGTTCAAGGTGGCGTTTGAGGCTCTAAGTACTTCCAGGGCCCTAGTTGCTGGCAGCTTTTCTTTTGGAAAAATCCAGCAACGATTGCATCATTCTAGCTAGGCTCCCACTTTCTGCCAGGGTGAGTGGCTGCCAAGGGAGGCCATTTGCCATGGGAAAAAGAAGTCCTTTCCCCAGGGTCTGGGTGTCAGATGAAAGGTGGCCTTTGGGGTTCTGAGGACTTGTAGGGTAGTACTTACTGGCTAGAGTAGAGGAAATGGATTCTATTTGAATATCTGTCTAGAGGCTTTGCCCCACAGGTCCTGGTTGTCCTTGATGGGCTGCAGCTGTGAGCATTGAAGAGAACTGGGATAAAAGGGGGCGGCGTAGCCATTCAGGGAGAGCCTTGAAGGAGCCCTGAACTGGGAAAGAACAGCATGCAGAAGAAAGCGTCTGTGCTGTGAAGATCTGCAGCCATAAGAACACACCGAGGAGGTATGGACTTTAGCAATCTGAGAACAGCATGATGGGACTCTAGAGAAATAGAACAACAACAAGTGGTAGCTTTAGATTTGGAGCAATCCAGCAAAGCTTGCAAATTTCTTGCTGGGCACCACCCTCTTGGTCAGGGCGAGTGGCCAGAAATGGAGGCCATTTTCCATGGGGAAAACGAAGTCATTGGCCCAGGCTCTGGGTGTCAGATGACTGGTGGCATCTGGGGCTCTAAGGACTTGCAGGGTCCTAGTTGCTGGCAGCTTTCGTTCTGGAAGGATCCAGCACAGTTTGTAGATTCCTGGCTTGGCACTGCCCTGCCTGCCAGGCAGAGTGGCCACAAATGAAGGCCATTTTCCATGGGAAAAACGAAGTCCTTTCCCCAGGGTCTCAGGAATATGTTCAAGGTGGCGTTTGAGGCTCTAAGTACTTCCAGGGCCCTAGTTGCTGCCAGCTTTTCTTTTGGAAAAATCCAGCAACGATTGCATCATTCTAGCTAGGCTCCCACTTTCTGCCAGGGTGAGTGGCTGCCAAGGGAGGCCATTTGCCATGGGAAAAAGAAGTCCTTTCCCCAGGGTCTGGGTGTCAGATGAAAGGTGGCCTTTGGGGTTCTGAGGACTTGTAGGGTAGTACTTACTGGCTAGAGTAGAGGAAATGGATTCTATTTGAATATCTGTCTAGAGGCTTTGCCCCACAGGTCCTGGTTGTCCTTGATGGGCTGCAGCTGTGAGCATTGAAGAGAACTGGGATAAAAGGGGGCGGCGTAGCCATTCAGGGAGAGCCTTGAAGGAGCCCTGAACTGGGAAAGAACAGCATGCAGAAGAAAGCGTCTGTGCTGTGAAGATCTGCAGCCATAAGAACACACCGAGGAGGTATGGACTTTAGCAATCTGAGAACAGCATTATGGGACTCTAGAGAAATAAAACAACAACAAGTGGCAGCTTTAGATTTGGAGCAATCCAGCAAAGCTTGCAAATTTCTTGCTGGGCACCACCCTCTTGGTCAGGGCGAGTGGCCAGAAATGGAGGCCATTTTCCATGGGGAAAACGAAGTCATTGGCCCAGGCTCTGGGTGTCAGATGACTGGTGGCATCTGGGGCTCTAAGGACTTGCAGGGTCCTAGTTGCTGGCAGCTTTCGTTCTGGAAGGATCCAGCAGAGTTTGTAGATTCCTGGCTTGGCACTGCCCTGCCTGCCAGGCCAAGTGGCCACAAATGAAGGCCATTTCCCATGGGAAAAACGAAGTCCTTTCCCCAGGGTCTCAGGAATATGTTCAAGGTGGCGTTTGAGGCTCTAAGTACTTCCAGGGCCCTAGTTGCTGCCAGCTTTTCTTTTGGAAAAATCCAGCAACGATTGCATCATTCTAGCTAGGCTCCCACTTTCTGCCAGGGTGAGTGGCTGCCAAGGGAGGCCATTTGCCATGGGAAAAAGAAGTCCTTTCCCCAGGGTCTGGGTGTCAGATGAAAGGTGGCCTTTGGGGTTCTGAGGACTTGTAGGGTAGTACTTACTGGCTAGAGTAGAGGAAATGGATTCTATTTGAATATCTGTCCCACAGGTCCTGGTTGTCCTTGATGGGCTGCAGCTGTGAGCATTGAAGAGAACTGGGATAAAAGGGGGCGGCGTAGCCATTCAGGGAGAGCCTTGAAGGAGCCCTGAACTGGGAAAGAACAGCATGCAGAAGAAAGCGTCTGTGCTGTGAAGATCTGCAGCCATAAGAACACACCGAGGAGGTATGGACTTTAGCAATCTGAGAACAGCATGATGGGACTCTAGAGAAATAGAACAACAACAAGTGGCAGCTTTAGATTTGGAGCAATCCAGCAAAGCTTGCAAATTTCTTGCTGGGCACCACCCTCTTGGTCAGGGCGAGTGGCCAGAAATGGAGGCAATTTTCCATGGGGAAAACAAAGTCATTGGCCCAGGCTCTGGGTGTCAGATGACTGGTGGCATCTGGGGCTCTAAGGACTTGCAGGGTCCTAGTTGCTGGCAGCTTTCGTTCTGGAAGGATCCAGCATAGTTTGTAGATTCCTGGCTTGGCACTGCCCTGCCTGCCAGGCCAAGTGGCCACAAATGAAGGCCATTTTCCATGGGAAAAAGAAGTCCTTTCCCCAGGGTCTCAGGAATATGTTCAAGGTGGCGTTTGAGGCTCTAAGTACTTCCAGGGCCCTAGTTGCTGGCAGCTTTTCTTTTGGAAAAATCCAGCAACGATTGCATCATTCTAGCTAGGCTCCCACTTTCTGCCAGGGTGAGTGGCTGCCAAGGGAGGCCATTTGCCATGGGAAAAAGAAGTCCTTTCCCCAGGGTCTGGGTGTCAGATGAAAGGTGGCCTTTGGGGTTCTGAGGACTTGTAGGGTAGTACTTACTGGCTAGAGTAGAGGAAATGGATTCTATTTGAATATCTGTCCCACAGGTCCTGGTTGTCCTTGATGGGCTGCAGCTGTGAGCATTGAAGAGAACTGGGATAAAAGGGGGCGGCGTAGCCATTCAGGGAGAGCCTTGAAGGAGCCCTGAACTGGGAAAGAACAGCATGCAGAAGAAAGCGTCTGTGCTGTGAAGATCTGCAGCCATAAGAACACACCGAGGAGGTATGGACTTTAGCAATCTGAGAACAGCATGATGGGACTCTAGAGAAATAGAACAACAACAAGTGGTAGCTTTAGATTTGGAGCAATCCAGCAAAGCTTGCAAATTTCTTGCTGGGCACCACCCTCTTGGTCAGGGCGAGTGGCCAGAAATGGAGGCCATTTTCCATGGGGAAAACGAAGTCATTGGCCCAGGCTCTGGGTGTCAGATGACTGGTGGCATCTGGGGCTCTAAGGACTTGCAGGGTCCTAGTTGCTGGCAGCTTTCGTTCTGGAAGGATCCAGCAGAGTTTGTAGATTCCTGGCTTGGCACTGCCCTGCCTGCCAGGCCAAGTGGCCACAAATGAAGGCCATTTTCCATGGGAAAAACGAAGTCCTTTCCCCAGGGTCTCAGTAATATGTTCAAGGTGGCGTTTGAGGCTCTAAGTACTTCCAGGGCCCTAGTTGCTGGCAGCTTTTCTTTTGGAAAAATCCAGCAACGATTGCATCATTCTAGCTAGGCTCCCACTTTCTGCCAGGGTGAGTGGCTGCCAAGGGAGGCCATTTGCCATGGGAAAAAGAAGTCCTTTCCCCAGGGTCTGGGTGTCAGATGAAAGGTGGCCTTTGGGGTTCTGAGGACTTGTAGGGTAGTACTTACTGGCTAGAGTAGAGGAAATGGATTCTATTTGAATATCTGTCCCACAGGTCCTGGTTGTCCTTGATGGGCTGCAGCTGTGAGCATTGAAGAGAACTGGGATAAAAGGGGGCGGCGTAGCCATTCAGGGAGAGCCTTGAAGGAGCCCTGAACTGGGAAAGAACAGCATGCAGAAGAAAGCGTCTGTGCTGTGAAGATCTGCAGCCATAAGAACACACCGAGGAGGTATGGACTTTAGCAATCTGAGAACAGCATGATGGGACTCTAGAGAAATAGAACAACAACAAGTGGTAGCTTTAGATTTGGAGCAATCCAGCAAAGCTTGCAAATTTCTTGCTGGGCACCACCCTCTTGGTCAGGGCGAGTGGCCAGAAATGGAGGCCATTTTCCATGGGGAAAACGAAGTCATTGGCCCAGGCTCTGGGTGTCAGATGACTGGTGGCATCTGGGGCTGTAAGGACTTGCAGGGTCCTAGTTGCTGGCAGCTTTCGTTCTGGAAGGATCCAGCACAGTTTGTAGATTCCTGGCTTGGCACTGCCCTGCCTGCCAGGCCAAGTGGCCACAAATGAAGGCCATTTTCCATGGGAAAAACGAAGTCCTTTCCCCAGGGTCTCAGGAATATGTTCAAGGTGGCGTTTGAGGCTCTAAGTACTTCCAGGGCCCTAGTTGCTGCCAGCTTTTCTTTTGGAAAAATCCAGCAACGATTGCATCATTCTAGCTAGGCTCCCACTTTCTGCCAGGGTGAGTGGCTGCCAAGGGAGGCCATTTGCCATGGGAAAAAGAAGTCCTTTCCCCAGGGTCTGGGTGTCAGATGAAAGGTGGCCTTTGGGGTTCTGAGGACTTGTAGGGTAGTACTTACTGGCTAGAGTAGAGGAAATGGATTCTATTTGAATATCTGTCTAGAGGCTTTGCCCCACAGGTCCTGGTTGTCCTTGATGGGCTGCAGCTGTGAGCATTGAAGAGAACTGGGATAAAAGGGGGCGGCGTAGCCATTCAGGGAGAGCCTTGAAGGAGCCCTGAACTGGGAAAGAACAGCATGCAGAAGAAAGCGTCTGTGCTGTGAAGATCTGCAGCCATAAGAACACACCGAGGAGGTATGGACTTTAGCAATCTGAGAACAGCATGATGGGACTCTAGAGAAATAGAACAACAACAAGTGGCAGCTTTAGATTTGGAGCAATCCAGCAAAGCTTGCAAATTTCTTGCTGGGCACCACCCTCTTGGTCAGGGCGAGTGGCCAGAAATGGAGGCCATTTTCCATGGGGAAAACGAAGTCATTGGCCCAGGCTCTGGGTGTCAGATGACTGGTGGCATCTGGGGCTGTAAGGACTTGCAGGGTCCTAGTTGCTGGCAGCTTTCGTTCTGGAAGGATCCAGCACAGTTTGTAGATTCCTGGCTTGGCACTGCCCTGCCTGCCAGGCAGAGTGGCCAGAAATGAAGGCCATTTTCCATGGGAAAAACGAAGTCCTTTCCCCAGGGTCTCAGGAATATGTTCAAGGTGGCGTTTGAGGCTCTAAGTACTTCCAGGGCCCTAGTTGCTGCCAGCTTTTCTTTTGGAAAAATCCAGCAACGATTGCATCATTCTAGCTAGGCTCCCACTTTCTGCCAGGGTGAGTGGCTGCCAAGGGAGGCCATTTGCCATGGGAAAAAGAAGTCCTTTCCCCAGGGTCTGGGTGTCAGATGAAAGGTGGCCTTTGGGGTTCTGAGGACTTGTAGGGTAGTACTTACTGGCTAGAGTAGAGGAAATGGATTCTATTTGAATATCTGTCCCACAGGTCCTGGTTGTCCTTGATGGGCTGCAGCTGTGAGCATTGAAGAGAACTGGGATAAAAGGGGGCGGCGTAGCCATTCAGGGAGAGCCTTGAAGGAGCCCTGAACTGGGAAAGAACAGCATGCAGAAGAAAGCGTCTGTGCTGTGAAGATCTGCAGCCATAAGAACACACCGAGGAGGTATGGACTTTAGCAATCTGAGAACAGCATGATGGGACTCTAGAGAAATAGAACAACAACAAGTGGCAGCTTTAGATTTGGAGCAATCCAGCAAAGCTTGCAAATTTCTTGCTGGGCACCACCCTCTTGGTCAGGGCGAGTGGCCAGAAATGGAGGCCATTTTCCATGGGGAAAACGAAGTCATTGGCCCAGGCTCTGGGTGTCAGATGACTGGTGGCATCTGGGGCTCTAAGGACTTGCAGGGTCCTAGTTGCTGGCAGCTTTCGTTCTGGAAGGATCCAGCAGAGTTTGTAGATTCCTGGCTTGGCACTGCCCTGCCTGCCAGGCCAAGTGGCCACAAATGAAGGCCATTTTCCATGGGAAAAACGAAGTCCTTTCCCCAGGGTCTCAGTAATATGTTCAAGGTGGCGTTTGAGGCTCTAAGTACTTCCAGGGCCCTAGTTGCTGGCAGCTTTTCTTTTGGAAAAATCCAGCAACGATTGCATCATTCTAGCTAGGCTCCCACTTTCTGCCAGGGTGAGTGGCTGCCAAGGGAGGCCATTTGCCATGGGAAAAAGAAGTCCTTTCCCCAGGGTCTGGGTGTCAGATGAAAGGTGGCCTTTGGGGTTCTGAGGACTTGTAGGGTAGTACTTACTGGCTAGAGTAGAGGAAATGGATTCTATTTGAATATCTGTCCCACAGGTCCTGGTTGTCCTTGATGGGCTGCAGCTGTGAGCATTGAAGAGAACTGGGATAAAAGGGGGCGGCGTAGCCATTCAGGGAGAGCCTTGAAGGAGCCCTGAACTGGGAAAGAACAGCATGCAGAAGAAAGCGTCTGTGCTGTGAAGATCTGCAGCCATAAGAACACACCGAGGAGGTATGGACTTTAGCAATCTGAGAACAGCATGATGGGACTCTAGAGAAATAGAACAACAACAAGTGGTAGCTTTAGATTTGGAGCAATCCAGCAAAGCTTGCAAATTTCTTGCTGGGCACCACCCTCTTGGTCAGGGCGAGTGGCCAGAAATGGAGGCCATTTTCCATGGGGAAAACGAAGTCATTGGCCCAGGCTCTGGGTGTCAGATGACTGGTGGCATCTGGGGCTGTAAGGACTTGCAGGGTCCTAGTTGCTGGCAGCTTTCGTTCTGGAAGGATCCAGCACAGTTTGTAGATTCCTGGCTTGGCACTGCCCTGCCTGCCAGGCCAAGTGGCCACAAATGAAGGCCATTTTCCATGGGAAAAACGAAGTCCTTTCCCCAGGGTCTCAGGAATATGTTCAAGGTGGCGTTTGAGGCTCTAAGTACTTCCAGGGCCCTAGTTGCTGCCAGCTTTTCTTTTGGAAAAATCCAGCAACGATTGCATCATTCTAGCTAGGCTCCCACTTTCTGCCAGGGTGAGTGGCTGCCAAGGGAGGCCATTTGCCATGGGAAAAAGAAGTCCTTTCCCCAGGGTCTGGGTGTCAGATGAAAGGTGGCCTTTGGGGTTCTGAGGACTTGTAGGGTAGTACTTACTGGCTAGAGTAGAGGAAATGGATTCTATTTGAATATCTGTCTAGAGGCTTTGCCCCACAGGTCCTGGTTGTCCTTGATGGGCTGCAGCTGTGAGCATTGAAGAGAACTGGGATAAAAGGGGGCGGCGTAGCCATTCAGGGAGAGCCTTGAAGGAGCCCTGAACTGGGAAAGAACAGCATGCAGAAGAAAGCGTCTGTGCTGTGAAGATCTGCAGCCATAAGAACACACCGAGGAGGTATGGACTTTAGCAATCTGAGAACAGCATGATGGGACTCTAGAGAAATAGAACAACAACAAGTGGCAGCTTTAGATTTGGAGCAATCCAGCAAAGCTTGCAAATTTCTTGCTGGGCACCACCCTCTTGGTCAGGGCGAGTGGCCAGAAATGGAGGCCATTTTCCATGGGGAAAACGAAGTCATTGGCCCAGGCTCTGGGTGTCAGATGACTGGTGGCATCTGGGGCTGTAAGGACTTGCAGGGTCCTAGTTGCTGGCAGCTTTCGTTCTGGAAGGATCCAGCACAGTTTGTAGATTCCTGGCTTGGCACTGCCCTGCCTGCCAGGCAGAGTGGCCACAAATGAAGGCCATTTTCCATGGGAAAAACGAAGTCCTTTCCCCAGGGTCTCAGGAATATGTTCAAGGTGGCGTTTGAGGCTCTAAGTACTTCCAGGGCCCTAGTTGCTGCCAGCTTTTCTTTTGGAAAAATCCAGCAACGATTGCATCATTCTAGCTAGGCTCCCACTTTCTGCCAGGGTGAGTGGCTGCCAAGGGAGGCCATTTGCCATGGGAAAAAGAAGTCCTTTCCCCAGGGTCTGGGTGTCAGATGAAAGGTGGCCTTTGGGGTTCTGAGGACTTGTAGGGTAGTACTTACTGGCTAGAGTAGAGGAAATGGATTCTATTTGAATATCTGTCCCACAGGTCCTGGTTGTCCTTGATGGGCTGCAGCTGTGAGCATTGAAGAGAACTGGGATAAAAGGGGGCGGCGTAGCCATTCAGGGAGAGCCTTGAAGGAGCCCTGAACTGGGAAAGAACAGCATGCAGAAGAAAGCGTCTGTGCTGTGAAGATCTGCAGCCATAAGAACACACCGAGGAGGTATGGACTTTAGCAATCTGAGAACAGCATGATGGGACTCTAGAGAAATAGAACAACAACAAGTGGCAGCTTTAGATTTGGAGCAATCCAGCAAAGCTTGCAAATTTCTTGCTGGGCACCACCCTCTTGGTCAGGGCGAGTGGCCAGAAATGGAGGCCATTTTCCATGGGGAAAACGAAGTCATTGGCCCAGGCTCTGGGTGTCAGATGACTGGTGGCATCTGGGGCTGTAAGGACTTGCAGGGTCCTAGTTGCTGGCAGCTTTCGTTCTGGAAGGATCCAGCACAGTTTGTAGATTCCTGGCTTGGCACTGCCCTGCCTGCCAGGCAGAGTGGCCACAAATGAAGGCCATTTTCCATGGGAAAAACGAAGTCCTTTCCCCAGGGTCTCAGGAATATGTTCAAGGTGGCGTTTGAGGCTCTAAGTACTTCCAGGGCCCTAGTTGCTGCCAGCTTTTCTTTTGGAAAAATCCAGCAACGATTGCATCATTCTAGCTAGGCTCCCACTTTCTGCCAGGGTGAGTGGCTGCCAAGGGAGGCCATTTGCCATGGGAAAAAGAAGTCCTTTCCCCAGGGTCTGGGTGTCAGATGAAAGGTGGCCTTTGGGGTTCTGAGGACTTGTAGGGTAGTACTTACTGGCTAGAGTAGAGGAAATGGATTCTATTTGAATATCTGTCCCACAGGTCCTGGTTGTCCTTGATGGGCTGCAGCTGTGAGCATTGAAGAGAACTGGGATAAAAGGGGGCGGCGTAGCCATTCAGGGAGAGCCTTGAAGGAGCCCTGAACTGGGAAAGAACAGCATGCAGAAGAAAGCGTCTGTGCTGTGAAGATCTGCAGCCATAAGAACACACCGAGGAGGTATGGACTTTAGCAATCTGAGAACAGCATGATGGGACTCTAGAGAAATAGAACAACAACAAGTGGTAGCTTTAGATTTGGAGCAATCCAGCAAAGCTTGCAAATTTCTTGCTGGGCACCACCCTCTTGGTCAGGGCGAGTGGCCAGAAATGGAGGCAATTTTCCATGGGGAAAACGAAGTCATTGGCCCAGGCTCTGGGTGTCAGATGACTGGTGGCATCTGGGGCTCTAAGGACTTGCAGGGTCCTAGTTGCTGGCAGCTTTCGTTCTGGAAGGATCCAGCAGAGTTTGTAGATTCCTGGCTTGGCACTGCCCTGCCTGCCAGGCAGAGTGGCCACAAATGAAGGCCATTTTCCATGGGAAAAACGAAGTCCTTTCCCCAGGGTCTCAGTAATATGTTCAAGGTGGCGTTTGAGGCTCTAAGTACTTCCAGGGCCCTAGTTGCTGCCAGCTTTTCTTTTGGAAAAATCCAGCAACGATTGCATCATTCTAGCTAGGCTCCCACTTTCTGCCAGGGTGAGTGGCTGCCAAGGGAGGCCATTTGCCATGGGAAAAAGAAGTCCTTTCCCCAGGGTCTGGGTGTCAGATGAAAGGTGGCCTTTGGGGTTCTGAGGACTTGTAGGGTAGTACTTACTGGCTAGAGTAGAGGAAATGGATTCTATTTGAATATCTGTCTAGAGGCTTTGCCCCACAGGTCCTGGTTGTCCTTGATGGGCTGCAGCTGTGAGCATTGAAGAGAACTGGGATAAAAGGGGGCGGCTTAGCCATTCAGGGAGAGCCTTGAAGGAGCCCTGAACTGGGAAAGAACAGCATGCAGAAGAAAGCGTCTGTGCTGTGAAGATCTGCAGCCATAAGAACACACCGAGGAGGTATGGACTTTAGCAATCTGAGAACAGCATTATGGGACTCTAGAGAAATAGAAGAACAACAAGTGGCAGCTTTCGATTTGGAGCAATCCAGCAAAGCTTGCAAATTTCTTGCTGGGCACCACCCTCTTGGTCAGGGCGAGTGGCCAGAAATGGAGGCCATTTTCCATGGGGAAAACGAAGTCATTGGCCCAGGCTCTGGGTGTCAGATGACTGGTGGCATCTGGGGCTGTAAGGACTTGCAGGGTCCTAGTTGCTGGCAGCTTTCGTTCTGGAAGGATCCAGCACAGTTTGTAGATTCCTGGCTTGGCACTGCCCTGCCTGCCAGGCAGAGTGGCCACAAATGAAGGCCATTTTCCATGGGAAAAACGAAGTCCTTTCCCCAGGGTCTCAGTAATATGTTCAAGGTGGCGTTTGAGGCTCTAAGTACTTCCAGGGCCCTAGTTGCTGCCAGCTTTTCTTTTGGAAAAATCCAGCAACGATTGCATCATTCTAGCTAGGCTCCCACTTTCTGCCAGGGTGA
The DNA here is from genome assembly GCF_051311805.1 of Agelaius phoeniceus. NCBI lineage: Eukaryota > Metazoa > Chordata > Aves > Passeriformes > Icteridae > Agelaius > Agelaius phoeniceus. The sequence goes on from NW_027510001.1 coordinate 52,292, forward strand.
GTGGCTGCCAAGGGAGGCCATTTGCCATGGGAAAAAGAAGTCCTTTCCCCAGGGTCTGGGTGTCAGATGAAAGGTGGCCTTTGGGGTTCTGAGGACTTGTAGGGTAGTACTTACTGGCTAGAGTAGAGGAAATGGATTCTATTTGAATATCTGTCCCACAGGTCCTGGTTGTCCTTGATGGGCTGCAGCTGTGAGCATTGAAGAGAACTGGGATAAAAGGGGGCGGCGTAGCCATTCAGGGAGAGCCTTGAAGGAGCCCTGAACTGGGAAAGAACAGCATGCAGAAGAAAGCGTCTGTGCTGTGAAGATCTGCAGCCATAAGAACACACCGAGGAGGTATGGACTTTAGCAATCTGAGAACAGCATGATGGGACTCTAGAGAAATAGAACAACAACAAGTGGTAGCTTTAGATTTGGAGCAATCCAGCAAAGCTTGCAAATTTCTTGCTGGGCACCACCCTCTTGGTCAGGGCGAGTGGCCAGAAATGGAGGCCATTTTCCATGGGGAAAACGAAGTCATTGGCCCAGGCTCTGGGTGTCAGATGACTGGTGGCATCTGGGGCTCTAAGGACTTGCAGGGTCCTAGTTGCTGGCAGCTTTCGTTCTGGAAGGATCCAGCACAGTTTGTAGATTCCTGGCTTGGCACTGCCCTGCCTGCCAGGCAGAGTGGCCACAAATGAAGGCCATTTTCCATGGGAAAAACGAAGTCCTTTCCCCAGGGTCTCAGTAATATGTTCAAGGTGGCGTTTGAGGCTCTAAGTACTTCCAGGGCCCTAGTTGCTGGCAGCTTTTCTTTTGGAAAAATCCAGCAACGATTGCATCATTCTAGCTAGGCTCCCACTTTCTGCCAGGGTGAGTGGCTGCCAAGGGAGGCCATTTGCCATGGGAAAAAGAAGTCCTTTCCCCAGGGTCTGGGTGTCAGATGAAAGGTGGCCTTTGGGGTTCTGAGGACTTGTAGGGTAGTACTTACTGGCTAGAGTAGAGGAAATGGATTCTATTTGAATATCTGTCCCACAGGTCCTGGTTGTCCTTGATGGGCTGCAGCTGTGAGCATTGAAGAGAACTGGGATAAAAGGGGGCGGCGTAGCCATTCAGGGAGAGCCTTGAAGGAGCCCTGAACTGGGAAAGAACAGCATGCAGAAGAAAGCGTCTGTGCTGTGAAGATCTGCAGCCATAAGAACACACCGAGGAGGTATGGACTTTAGCAATCTGAGAACAGCATGATGGGACTCTAGAGAAATAGAACAACAACAAGTGGTAGCTTTAGATTTGGAGCAATCCAGCAAAGCTTGCAAATTTCTTGCTGGGCACCACCCTCTTGGTCAGGGCGAGTGGCCAGAAATGGAGGCCATTTTCCATGGGGAAAACGAAGTCATTGGCCCAGGCTCTGGGTGTCAGATGAAAGGTGGCATCTGGGGCTCTAAGGACTTGCAGGGTCCTAGTTGCTGGCAGCTTTCGTTCTGGAAGGATCCAGCACAGTTTGTAGATTCCTGGCTTGGCACTGCCCTGCCTGCCAGGCAGAGTGGCCACAAATGAAGGCCATTTTCCATGGGAAAAACGAAGTCCTTTCCCCAGGGTCTCAGGAATATGTTCAAGGTGGCGTTTGAGGCTCTAAGTACTTCCAGGGCCCTAGTTGCTGCCAGCTTTTCTTTTGGAAAAATCCAGCAACGATTGCATCATTCTAGCTAGGCTCCCACTTTCTGCCAGGGTGAGTGGCTGCCAAGGGAGGCCATTTGCCATGGGAAAAAGAAGTCCTTTCCCCAGGGTCTGGGTGTCAGATGAAAGGTGGCCTTTGGGGTTCTGAGGACTTGTAGGGTAGTACTTACTGGCTAGAGTAGAGGAAATGGATTCTATTTGAATATCTGTCCCACAGGTCCTGGTTGTCCTTGATGGGCTGCAGCTGTGAGCATTGAAGAGAACTGGGATAAAAGGGGGCGGCGTAGCCATTCAGGGAGAGCCTTGAAGGAGCCCTGAACTGGGAAAGAACAGCATGCAGAAGAAAGCGTCTGTGCTGTGAAGATCTGCAGCCATAAGAACACACCGAGGAGGTATGGACTTTAGCAATCTGAGAACAGCATGATGGGACTCTAGAGAAATAGAACAACAACAAGTGGTAGCTTTAGATTTGGAGCAATCCAGCAAAGCTTGCAAATTTCTTGCTGGGCACCACCCTCTTGGTCAGGGCGAGTGGCCAGAAATGGAGGCCATTTTCCATGGGGAAAACGAAGTCATTGGCCCAGGCTCTGGGTGTCAGATGACTGGTGGCATCTGGGGCTGTAAGGACTTGCAGGGTCCTAGTTGCTGGCAGCTTTCGTTCTGGAAGGATCCAGCAGAGTTTGTAGATTCCTGGCTTGGCACTGCCCTGCCTGCCAGGCAGAGTGGCCACAAATGAAGGCCATTTTCCATGGGAAAAACGAAGTCCTTTCCCCAGGGTCTCAGTAATATGTTCAAGGTGGCGTTTGAGGCTCTAAGTACTTCCAGGGCCCTAGTTGCTGCCAGCTTTTCTTTTGGAAAAATCCAGCAACGATTGCATCATTCTAGCTAGGCTCCCACTTTCTGCCAGGGTGAGTGGCTGCCAAGGGAGGCCATTTGCCATGGGAAAAAGAAGTCCTTTCCCCAGGGTCTGGGTGTCAGATGAAAGGTGGCCTTTGGGGTTCTGAGGACTTGTAGGGTAGTACTTACTGGCTAGAGTAGAGGAAATGGATTCTATTTGAATATCTGTCTAGAGGCTTTGCCCCACAGGTCCTGGTTGTCCTTGATGGGCTGCAGCTGTGAGCATTGAAGAGAACTGGGATAAAAGGGGGCGGCTTAGCCATTCAGGGAGAGCCTTGAAGGAGCCCTGAACTGGGAAAGAACAGCATGCAGAAGAAAGCGTCTGTGCTGTGAAGATCTGCAGCCATAAGAACACACCGAGGAGGTATGGACTTTAGCAATCTGAGAACAGCATTATGGGACTCTAGAGAAATAGAAGAACAACAAGTGGCAGCTTTCGATTTGGAGCAATCCAGCAAAGCTTGCAAATTTCTTGCTGGGCACCACCCTCTTGGTCAGGGCGAGTGGCCAGAAATGGAGGCCATTTTCCATGGGGAAAACGAAGTCATTGGCCCAGGCTCTGGGTGTCAGATGACTGGTGGCATCTGGGGCTGTAAGGACTTGCAGGGTCCTAGTTGCTGGCAGCTTTCGTTCTGGAAGGATCCAGCACAGTTTGTAGATTCCTGGCTTGGCACTGCCCTGCCTGCCAGGCAGAGTGGCCACAAATGAAGGCCATTTTCCATGGGAAAAACGAAGTCCTTTCCCCAGGGTCTCAGTAATATGTTCAAGGTGGCGTTTGAGGCTCTAAGTACTTCCAGGGCCCTAGTTGCTGCCAGCTTTTCTTTTGGAAAAATCCAGCAACGATTGCATCATTCTAGCTAGGCTCCCACTTTCTGCCAGGGTGAGTGGCTGCCAAGGGAGGCCATTTGCCATGGGAAAAAGAAGTCCTTTCCCCAGGGTCTGGGTGTCAGATGAAAGGTGGCCTTTGGGGTTCTGAGGACTTGTAGGGTAGTACTTACTGGCTAGAGTAGAGGAAATGGATTCTATTTGAATATCTGTCCCACAGGTCCTGGTTGTCCTTGATGGGCTGCAGCTGTGAGCATTGAAGAGAACTGGGATAAAAGGGGGCGGCGTAGCCATTCAGGGAGAGCCTTGAAGGAGCCCTGAACTGGGAAAGAACAGCATGCAGAAGAAAGCGTCTGTGCTGTGAAGATCTGCAGCCATAAGAACACACCGAGGAGGTATGGACTTTAGCAATCTGAGAACAGCATGATGGGACTCTAGAGAAATAGAACAACAACAAGTGGTAGCTTTAGATTTGGAGCAATCCAGCAAAGCTTGCAAATTTCTTGCTGGGCACCACCCTCTTGGTCAGGGCGAGTGGCCAGAAATGGAGGCCATTTTCCATGGGGGAAAACGAAGTCATTGGCCCAGGCTCTGGGTGTCAGATGACTGGTGGCATCTGGGGCTGTAAGGACTTGCAGGGTCCTAGTTGCTGGCAGCTTTCGTTCTGGAAGGATCCAGCACAGTTTGTAGATTCCTGGCTTGGCACTGCCCTGCCTGCCAGGCAGAGTGGCCACAAATGAAGGCCATTTTCCATGGGAAAAACGAAGTCCTTTCCCCAGGGTCTCAGTAATATGTTCAAGGTGGCGTTTGAGGCTCTAAGTACTTCCAGGGCCCTAGTTGCTGGCAGCTTTTCTTTTGGAAAAATCCAGCAACGATTGCATCATTCTAGCTAGGCTCCCACTTTCTGCCAGGGTGAGTGGCTGCCAAGGGAGGCCATTTGCCATGGGAAAAAGAAGTCCTTTCCCCAGGGTCTGGGTGTCAGATGAAAGGTGGCCTTTGGGGTTCTGAGGACTTGTAGGGTAGTACTTACTGGCTAGAGTAGAGGAAATGGATTCTATTTGAATATCTGTCCCACAGGTCCTGGTTGTCCTTGATGGCTGCAGCTGTGAGCATTGAAGAGAACTGGGATAAAAGGGGGCGGCGTAGCCATTCAGGGAGAGCCTTGAAGGAGCCCTGAACTGGGAAAGAACAGCATGCAGAAGAAAGCGTCTGTGCTGTGAAGATCTGCAGCCATAAGAACACACCGAGGAGGTATGGACTTTAGCAATCTGAGAACAGCATGATGGGACTCTAGAGAAATAGAACAACAACAAGTGGTAGCTTTAGATTTGGAGCAATCCAGCAAAGCTTGCAAATTTCTTGCTGGGCACCACCCTCTTGGTCAGGGCGAGTGGCCAGAAATGGAGGCCATTTTCCATGGGGAAAACGAAGTCATTGGCCCAGGCTCTGGGTGTCAGATGACTGGTGGCATCTGGGGCTCTAAGGACTTGCAGGGTCCTAGTTGCTGGCAGCTTTCGTTCTGGAAGGATCCAGCACAGTTTGTAGATTCCTGGCTTGGCACTGCCCTGCCTGCCAGGCAGAGTGGCCACAAATGAAGGCCATTTTCCATGGGAAAAACGAAGTCCTTTCCCCAGGGTCTCAGGAATATGTTCAAGGTGGCGTTTGAGGCTCTAAGTACTTCCAGGGCCCTAGTTGCTGCAGCTTTTCTTTTGGAAAAATCCAGCAACGATTGCATCATTCTAGCTAGGCTCCCACTTTCTGCCAGGGTGAGTGGCTGCCAAGGGAGGCCATTTGCCATGGGAAAAAGAAGTCCTTTCCCCAGGGTCTGGGTGTCAGATGAAAGGTGGCCTTTGGGGTTCTGAGGACTTGTAGGGTAGTACTTACTGGCTAGAGTAGAGGAAATGGATTCTATTTGAATATCTGTCCCACAGGTCCTGGTTGTCCTTGATGGGCTGCAGCTGTGAGCATTGAAGAGAACTGGGATAAAAGGGGGCGGCGTAGCCATTCAGGGAGAGCCTTGAAGGAGCCCTGAACTGGGAAAGAACAGCATGCAGAAGAAAGCGTCTGTGCTGTGAAGATCTGCAGCCATAAGAACACACCGAGGAGGTATGGACTTTAGCAATCTGAGAACAGCATGATGGGACTCTAGAGAAATAGAACAACAACAAGTGGCAGCTTTAGATTTGGAGCAATCCAGCAAAGCTTGCAAATTTCTTGCTGGGCACCACCCTCTTGGTCAGGGCGAGTGGCCAGAAATGGAGGCCATTTTCCATGGGGAAAACGAAGTCATTGGCCAGGCTCTGGGTGTCAGATGACTGGTGGCATCTGGGGCTGTAAGGACTTGCAGGGTCCTAGTTGCTGGCAGCTTTCGTTCTGGAAGGATCCAGCAGAGTTTGTAGATTCCTGGCTTGGCACTGCCCTGCCTGCCAGGCAGAGTGGCCACAAATGAAGGCCATTTTCCATGGGAAAAACGAAGTCCTTTCCCCAGGGTCTCAGGAATATGTTCAAGGTGGCGTTTGAGGCTCTAAGTACTTCCAGGGCCCTAGTTGCTGGCAGCTTTTCTTTTGGAAAAATCCAGCAACGATTGCATCATTCTAGCTAGGCTCCCACTTTCTGCCAGGGTGAGTGGCTGCCAAGGGAGGCCATTTGCCATGGGAAAAAGAAGTCCTTTCCCCAGGGTCTGGGTGTCAGATGAAAGGTGGCCTTTGGGGTTCTGAGGACTTGTAGGGTAGTACTTACTGGCTAGAGTAGAGGAAATGGATTCTATTTGAATATCTGTCCCACAGGTCCTGGTTGTCCTTGATGGGCTGCAGCTGTGAGCATTGAAGAGAACTGGGATAAAAGGGGGCGGCGTAGCCATTCAGGGAGAGCCTTGAAGGAGCCCTGAACTGGGAAAGAACAGCATGCAGAAGAAAGCGTCTGTGCTGTGAAGATCTGCAGCCATAAGAACACACCGAGGAGGTATGGACTTTAGCAATCTGAGAACAGCATGATGGGACTCTAGAGAAATAGAACAACAACAAGTGGTAGCTTTAGATTTGGAGCAATCCAGCAAAGCTTGCAAATTTCTTGCTGGGCACCACCCTCTTGGTCAGGGCGAGTGGCCAGAAATGGAGGCCATTTTCCATGGGGAAAACGAAGTCATTGGCCCAGGCTCTGGGTGTCAGATGACTGGTGGCATCTGGGGCTGTAAGGACTTGCAGGGTCCTAGTTGCTGGCAGCTTTCGTTCTGGAAGGATCCAGCAGAGTTTGTAGATTCCTGGCTTGGCACTGCCCTGCCTGCCAGGCAGAGTGGCCACAAATGAAGGCCATTTTCCATGGGAAAAACGAAGTCCTTTCCCCAGGGTCTCAGGAATATGTTCAAGGTGGCGTTTGAGGCTCTAAGTACTTCCAGGGCCCTAGTTGCTGCAGCTTTTCTTTTGGAAAAATCCAGCAACGATTGCATCATTCTAGCTAGGCTCCCACTTTCTGCCAGGGTGAGTGGCTGCCAAGGGAGGCCATTTGCCATGGGAAAAAGAAGTCCTTTCCCCAGGGTCTGGGTGTCAGATGAAAGGTGGCCTTTGGGGTTCTGAGGACTTGTAGGGTAGTACTTACTGGCTAGAGTAGAGGAAATGGATTCTATTTGAATATCTGTCAGGCCCCACAGGTCCTGGTTGTCCTTGATGGCTGCAGCTGTGAGCATTGAAGAGAACTGGGATAAAAGGGGGCGGCGTAGCCATTCAGGGAGAGCCTTGAAGGAGCCCTGAACTGGGAAAGAACAGCATGCAGAAGAAAGCGTCTGTGCTGTGAAGATCTGCAGCCATAAGAACACACCGAGGAGGTATGGACTTTAGCAATCTGAGAACAGCATGATGGGACTCTAGAGAAATAGAACAACAACAAGTGGTAGCTTTAGATTTGGAGCAATCCAGCAAAGCTTGCAAATTTCTTGCTGGGCACCACCCCTCTTGGTCAGGGCGAGTGGCCAGAAATGGAGGCCATTTTCCATGGGGAAAACGAAGTCATTGGCCCAGGCTCTGGGTGGTCAGATGACTGGTGGCATCTGGGGCTGTAAGGACTTGCAGGGTCCTAGTTGCTGGCAGCTTTCGTTCTGGAAGGATCCAGCACAGTTTGTAGATTCCTGGCTTGGCACTGCCCTGCCTGCCAGGCAGAGTGGCCACAAATGAAGGCCATTTTCCATGGGAAAAACGAAGTCCTTTCCCCAGGGTCTCAGTAATATGTTCAAGGTGGCGTTTGAGGCTCTAAGTACTTCCAGGGCCCTAGTTGCTGCCAGCTTTTCTTTTGGAAAAATCCAGCAACGATTGCATCATTCTAGCTAGGCTCCCACTTTCTGCCAGGGTGAGTGGCTGCCAAGGGAGGCCATTTGCCATGGGAAAAAGAAGTCCTTTCCCCAGGGTCTGGGTGTCAGATGAAAGGTGGCCTTTGGGGTTCTGAGGACTTGTAGGGTAGTACTTACTGGCTAGAGTAGAGGAAATGGATTCTATTTGAATATCTGTCCCACAGGTCCTGGTTGTCCTTGATGGGCTGCAGCTGTGAGCATTGAAGAGAACTGGGATAAAAGGGGGCGGCGTAGCCATTCAGGGAGAGCCTTGAAGGAGCCCTGAACTGGGAAAGAACAGCATGCAGAAGAAAGCGTCTGTGCTGTGAAGATCTGCAGCCATAAGAACACACCGAGGAGGTATGGACTTTAGCAATCTGAGAACAGCATGATGGGACTCTAGAGAAATAGAACAACAACAAGTGGTAGCTTTAGATTTGGAGCAATCCAGCAAAGCTTGCAAATTTCTTGCTGGGCACCACCCTCTTGGTCAGGGCGAGTGGCCAGAAATGGAGGCCATTTTCCATGGGGAAAACGAAGTCATTGGCCCAGGCTCTGGGTGTCAGATGACTGGTGGCATCTGGGGCTCTAAGGACTTGCAGGGTCCTAGTTGCTGGCAGCTTTCGTTCTGGAAGGATCCAGCAGAGTTTGTAGATTCCTGGCTTGGCACTGCCCTGCCTGCCAGGCAGAGTGGCCACAAATGAAGGCCATTTCCATGGGAAAAACGAAGTCCTTTCCCCAGGGTCTCAGTAATATGTTCAAGGTGGCGTTTGAGGCTCTAAGTACTTCCAGGGCCCTAGTTGCTGCCAGCTTTTCTTTTGGAAAAATCCAGCAACGATTGCATCATTCTAGCTAGGCTCCCACTTTCTGCCAGGGTGAGTGGCTGCCAAGGGAGGCCATTTGCCATGGGAAAAAGAAGTCCTTTCCCAGGGTCTGGGTGTCAGATGAAAGGTGGCCTTTGGGGTTCTGAGGACTTGTAGGGTAGTACTTACTGGCTAGAGTAGAGGAAATGGATTCTATTTGAATATCTGTCCCACAGGTCCTGGTTGTCCTTGATGGGCTGCAGCTGTGAGCATTGAAGAGAACTGGGATAAAAGGGGGCGGCGTAGCCATTCAGGGAGAGCCTTGAAGGAGCCCTGAACTGGGAAAGAACAGCATGCAGAAGAAAGCGTCTGTGCTGTGAAGATCTGCAGCCATAAGAACACACCGAGGAGGTATGGACTTTAGCAATCTGAGAACAGCATGATGGGACTCTAGAGAAATAGAACAACAACAAGTGGTAGCTTTAGATTTGGAGCAATCCAGCAAAGCTTGCAAATTTCTTGCTGGGCACCACCCTCTTGGTCAGGGCGAGTGGCCAGAAATGGAGGCCATTTTCCATGGGGAAAACGAAGTCATTGGCCCAGGCTCTGGGTGTCAGATGAAAGGTGGCATCTGGGGCTCTAAGGACTTGCAGGGTCCTAGTTGCTGGCAGCTTTCGTTCTGGAAGGATCCAGCACTAGTTTGTAGATTCCTGGCTTGGCACTGCCCTGCCTGCCAGGCCAAGTGGCCACAAATGAAGGCCATTTCCATGGGAAAAACGAAGTCCTTTCCCCAGGGTCTCAGGAATATGTTCAAGGTGGCGTTTGAGGCTCTAAGTACTTCCAGGGCCCTAGTTGCTGCCAGCTTTTCTTTTGGAAAATCCAGCAACGATTGCATCATTCTAGCTAGGCTCCCACTTTCTGCCAGGGTGAGTGGCTGCCAAGGGAGGCCATTTGCCATGGGAAAAAGAAGTCCTTTCCCCAGGGTCTGGGTGTCAGATGAAAGGTGGCCTTTGGGGTTCTGAGGACTTGTAGGGTAGTACTTACTGGCTAGAGTAGAGGAAATGGATTCTATTTGAATATCTGTCCCACAGGTCCTGGTTGTCCTTGATGGGCTGCAGCTGTGAGCATTGAAGAGAACTGGGATAAAAGGGGGCGGCGTAGCCATTCAGGGAGAGCCTTGAAGGAGCCCTGAACTGGGAAAGAACAGCATGCAGAAGAAAGCGTCTGTGCTGTGAAGATCTGCAGCCATAAGAACACACCGAGGAGGTATGGACTTTAGCAATCTGAGAACAGCATGATGGGACTCTAGAGAAATAGAACAACAACAAGTGGCAGCTTTCGATTTGGAGCAATCCAGCAAAGCTTGCAAATTTCTTGCTGGGCACCACCCTCTTGGTCAGGGCGAGTGGCCAGAAATGGAGGCCATTTTCCATGGGGAAAACGAAGTCATTGGCCCAGGCTCTGGGTGTCAGATGACAGGTGGCAGTCTGGGGCTCTAAGGACTTGCAGGGTCCTAGTTGCTGGCAGCTTTCGTTCTGGAAGGATCCAGCACAGTTTGTAGATTCCTGGCTTGGCACTGCCCTGCCTGCCAGGCAGAGTGGCCAGAAATGAAGGCCATTTTCCATGGGAAAAACGAAGTCCTTTCCCCAGGGTCTCAGGAATATGTTCAAGGTGGCGTTTGAGGCTCTAAGTACTTCCAGGGCCCTAGTTGCTGCCAGCTTTTCTTTTGGAAAAATCCAGCAACGATTGCATCATTCTAGCTAGGCTCCCACTTTCTGCCAGGGTGAGTGGCTGCCAAGGGAGGCCATTTGCCATGGGAAAAAGAAGTCCTTTCCCCAGGGTCTGGGTGTCAGATGAAAGGTGGCCTTTGGGGTTCTGAGGACTTGTAGGGTAGTACTTACTGGCTAGAGTAGAGGAAATGGATTCTATTTGAATATCTGTCCCACAGGTCCTGGTTGTCCTTGATGGGCTGCAGCTGTGAGCATTGAAGAGAACTGGGATAAAAGGGGGCGGCGTAGCCATTCAGGGAGAGCCTTGAAGGAGCCCTGAACTGGGAAAGAACAGCATGCAGAAGAAAGCGTCTGTGCTGTGAAGATCTGCAGCCATAAGAACACACCGAGGAGGTATGGACTTTAGCAATCTGAGAACAGCATGATGGGACTCTAGAGAAATAGAACAACAACAAGTGGTAGCTTTAGATTTGGAGCAATCCAGCAAAGCTTGCAAATTTCTTGCTGGGCACCACCCTCTTGGTCAGGGCGAGTGGCCAGAAATGGAGGCCATTTCCATGGGGAAAACGAAGTCATTGGCCCAGGCTCTGGGTGTCAGATGACTGGTGGCATCTGGGGCTGTAAGGACTTGCAGGGTCCTAGTTGCTGGCAGCTTTCGTTCTGGAAGGATCCAGCACAGTTTGTAGATTCCTGGCTTGGCACTGCCCTGCCTGCCAGGCAGAGTGGCCAGAAATGAAGGCCATTTTCCATGGGAAAAACGAAGTCCTTTCCCCAGGGTCTCAGGAATATGTTCAAGGTGGCGTTTGAGGCTCTAAGTACTTCCAGGGCCCTAGTTGCTGCCAGCTTTTCTTTGGGAAAAATCCAGCAACGATTGCATCATTCTAGCTAGGCTCCCACTTTCTGCCAGGGTGAGTGGCTGCCAAGGGAGGCATTTGCCATGGGAAAAAGAAGTCCTTTCCCCAGGGTCTGGGTGTCAGATGAAAGGTGCCTTTGGGTTCTGAGGACTTGTAGGGTAGCTACTTACTGGCTAGAGTAGAGGAAATGGATTCTATTTGAATATCTGTCCCACAGGTCCTGGTTGTCCTTGATGGGCTGCAGCTGTGAGCATTGAAGAGAACTGGGATAAAAGGGGGCGGCGTAGCCATTCAGGGAGAGCCTTGAAGGAGCCCTGAACTGGGAAAGAACAGCATGCAGAAGAAAGCGTCTGTGCTGTGAAGATCTGCAGCCATAAGAACACACCGAGGAGGTATGGACTTTAGCAATCTGAGAACAGCATGATGGGACTCTAGAGAAATAGAACAACAACAAGTGGTAGCTTTAGATTTGGAGCAATCCAGCAAAGCTTGCAAATTTCTTGCTGGGCACCACCCTCTTGGTCAGGGCGAGTGGCCAGAAATGGAGGCCATTTTCCATGGGGAAAACGAAGTCATTGGCCCAGGCTCTGGGTGTCAGATGACTGGTGGCATCTGGGGCTCTAAGGACTTGCAGGGTCCTAGTTGCTGGCAGCTTTCGTTCTGGAAGGATCCAGCAGAGTTTGTAGATTCCTGGCTTGGCACTGCCCTGCCTGCCAGGCAGAGTGGCCACAAATGAAGGCCATTTCCATGGGAAAAACGAAGTCCTTTCCCAGGGTCTCAGAATATGTTCAAGGTGGCGTTTGAGGCTCTAAGTACTTCCAGGGCCCTAGTTGCTGCCAGCTTTTCTTTTGGAAAAATCCAGCAACGATTGCATCATTCTAGCTAGGCTCCCACTTTCTGCCAGGGTGAGTGGCTGCCAAGGGAGGCCATTTGCCATGGGAAAAGAAGTCCTTTCCCCAGGGTCTGGGTGTCAGATGAAAGGTGGCCTTTGGGGTTCTGAGGACTTGTAGGGTAGTACTTACTGGCTAGAGTAGAGGAAATGGATTCTATTTGAATATCTGTCTAGAGGCTTTGCCCACAGGTCCTGGTTGTCCTTGATGGGCTGCAGCTGTGAGCATTGAAGAGAACTGGGATAAAAGGGGGCGGCTTAGCCATTCAGGGAGAGCCTTA